>NW_025834110.1:0-1910 GCF_002878395.1 Capsicum annuum
TAAATATCCTTTCCCCAGGATTGATGACTTATTTGACCAACTTTAGGATGCAAGTTATTTATCTAAGATAGACCTCAGATCCCGCTATCACCAGCTTAGAGTCAGAGAATGTGACATTCTAAAGACAACCATTAGAACTTGGTCTGGTCACTTTGAATTCCTAGGTATGTCTTTTGGGCTAACAAATACCCTTGCAGTTTTCATGGACTTGATGAACAGGGTATTCAAGTAGTATGTGGACATATTTGTCATAGTCTTCATAGATGAAATCCTTTTTTATCCAAGTAGTAAGATGAAAGTTGTGTTGCAGACCCTTAGATATAATTAGTTATTTGCTATGTTCAGTAAGTGCAATTTTTTGATTAGATTAGTAGCTTTCCTTGGTCATTTCATTTCTGATGATGGCATTCCAGTTGATGCCCAAAAGACCAAAGCAGTGAAAAATTAGCCTAGACCCATTTCTCCATCAAATATTAGGAGTTTCTTAGGTTTAGCGTGCTATTACAGATTATGTTTTGAAGGTTTTATTCTATTGTTTCTCCTATGTCTAGGCTAACCCAAAATAAGGTTAAATTTTAGTAGTTAGATTCCTGCGAGAAGAGTTTTCAGGAGTTAAAGACTTGCTCACTTCCACCCGAATCTTGACTTCTCGAGATGGAACAAATGGATTCGTAGTATATTGTGATGCTTCTAAAGTTGGTTTGGGTTGTTTATTGATGTAGAGAGGTAAGGTCATAGCCTACAGCTTTAGACAGCTTAACCCCCATGAGCAGAATTATCTGACCTATAATCTTGAGTTGGCAGCTGTTGTTTTTGCCTTAAAAATCTGGAGGCATAGTCTTTATGGGGTTCATGTTGATGTGTTCATGTTTCAAAAGAGTTTACAATATGTATTCATGAAGAAAGATCTGAATCTTTACCAGATAAAATAGCTTAAGTTATTGAAAGACTAGGATATAAATGTGTTGTATTATCCGGGCTAGGCCAATATAGTGGCGACTGCCCTTAGTAGATTGTCTATGGGTAGTGTTTCCCATATTGAGGATGATAAGAAGGAGTTAGTCTGTGAGGTGCATCAAATTTCCAGGTTAGGAGTTATCTTGTTGATTTGGCGAAGGTAGTATATAGGTTTAGAATGGTTTGGAATCTTCATTGATTACCAAAGTAAAATAAAAGAAATAAAGGGATCCTGGTTTGGTTAAGTTGAAAGAGGTAATTAGAGATCATAATATGGAGGTTTTCGACCAAGGGAGAGATGGTGTGCTTTATTGTCCGAGCAGGTTACGTGTTCAGTGTGTTGATGGTCAGAGACAATGAATATTAGCACAAATGCATGGTGCAAGTTATGTTATTCACCCCGGATCCACTAAGATGTACCATGACTTATTGGAAATATGTTGGTGGAGTGGTATGAAGAGGGATGTGGTAGAGTTTGTGGCTAAGTGTTCAAATTGTCAGCAAGTTAAAGCTGAGCACCAAAGGCCTAGTGGTACACTTTAAGAGTTTAGCATCCCCACTTGAAAATAGAAGGTGGTGAACATGGATTTTATGATAGGGTTGCCACGTACGCATCATCAGTATGATTTGATTTGAGTCATTGTAGTTAGACTGACCAAGTCAGCCAATTTTATTCCAGTTCATACTTTGTATTCAGCTAAGGATAATTCTAGGCTCTATCTTAGGGAGTTGGTGAAGTTTCATGGGATTCCATTGTCTATCATTTAAGATAGAAGTACTGCATTTACCTCTCACTTTTGGAAGAAGGGTCTTGGTACCAAGTTCACCCCAATATAACTTTCCATCCTCAGACGAATGGTTAGGTAGAGAGGACCACTCAAACTTTAGAGGACATGTTAAGGATGCGTGTTATTTACTTTAAGGGTAGTTGGGATGATCACTTACCTTCGATT
>NW_025834111.1:0-1057 GCF_002878395.1 Capsicum annuum
ATGTCATCCGCTATCCTACTCCAAAGCCAACTATTGAGAACTAAGTGAAAATTTATTCTCTTAAAACGGTTTTTGTTTGAAAGTATGGCCGACTGAGCGGTTTCTTCACACTGTTATAGTTCGTAGCCTTTCTTGTTTTTGTTTGCAAACATATAGCTTATTAAAGAAACTATTTTCAACCACTTCAGAGATTTTGAACTGATCAGTTGCAAGTCTTAGAGAGGTGGTCTGTTTAAACAGTATGTCGAACTCTTAATTATTTTCTGTCCCTGTGGTTGCCTATATAATTTATTTAAGTTGAAAATATTTGGGATTATAGAAATCAGTGTGGTGGTTTTGAACCTCTATTTGCTAAATCTGCTAAACTAGTATAACTTGCCCTTGATTAATTTATTATTCATGTGCCAGCCACTAGATGATGGTCTCACTAAATATAGGATGTTTGAAAACCAAAAATTGGCGACCTTGTTTCTTTGTGAATCAGCAAGACTTGTTCTTCTTAGAAGAAATCTGGGAAGACATGTTCTTGAATAAGTTAAGGATAAATATAAATATACAAAATATCTGTGCATATGTTAATGTTGGTAGCTTCCTTGAATTTTTTAGCTCCTAAGTAGCACTGAAAAGGTACCGCAAGCTCTTAACATTGAAGTAGGATTAATGGTTCAACTTGAGATCATTCTGTATTTGTTGAGATATTTGCATAATAGTAGAAGTTAATTGAAAAGGATTTCTATGATACTAATAAAGTTTGAGTAGGAAGGATTAAATTTGGGAGCTGAAACTTTTCACCGTTCTTAAGTTGTGAATATTTTCATTCTATGTTTGAGTACGAAGCCAAAAGGGCTCTTTTTTTTATTAAAAATTTCAAAAGGGACACTTACTTTCGAAAAAAACCAAAACGGACAAAACGTTGCGGGCCCTGCGACTTACAAGTCGCCTGAGGCTAAATAAAAAAAATTTACTTTCAATATGTAGTTATAGTTAATTAATATAAATTAATTGAATATATTAAATATTTAAATTATAATGATGAAAAAATGGAATTATTATATAT
>NW_025834112.1:0-1348 GCF_002878395.1 Capsicum annuum
TTTATTTGTTGAAAATGCTTAAGTGTCGGTGATTTTAATAGTGAATTCGTTTCGTTGGTGCCTTTGTTAGTTGAGAAATCTTAAGTTTAGGTGACTTTAAGAGTGAACTAGTGTTTAGAAGGTGATGTTGTTGGTGACCTTATTTGTTGAAAATGCTTAATTGCCGGTGATTTTAATAGTGAATTAGTGTTTATAAGTTAGTTTCGTTGGTGCCTTTGTTAGTTGAAAAAACTTAAGTATTGGTGACTTTAAAAGTGAATTTTTGTTTAGAAGGTGATGTTGTTGATGACTTTATTTGTTGAAACTGCTTGATCTAATTAGTTGAATTTTATTGATTGCATAGATGAAAGATGACTATAGCTGGATATGTCACCGGAACAATGATAATAAAATGGGTATTAGGGAGGAATTTGTTGAGGGTGTCAAAAGATTTGTTGAAAATGCTAAGACAGTTAATTTTTGGACACATTTTTGGGTAATTCATTGTCCTTGTGTTAGATGTGATGGTATAAATCTTGTAAGTGAAGAAGATATTAAGGAACATCTTTATAGAAAGGGGTTTCATGAGGACTTTCTAATATTGCATGGTATTCATGGTGATGTTGCGCAAAATAACTTTGTTTTTGGAGAAAGTAGTAGGTCTGCAGAGCATAATGAATATCAAGATACTAGGATGATAGAAATGGTGCACGATGCATTTGGGATGCAACATGGGGTTGACTTTAGGGAAAATGTTGAAGATGTTCCTAATAGCGAAGTGGGCAATTTCTACCAAGAATTGCAAGATGCTAGTCATCCTTTTTTTATGGGTGTTCGCACTCTCGTTTGTCTGTTGTTGTTAGATTATTAAGTATTAAATCTAACTGAAATATTACGGAAGGAGGAATGGACTCAATTATAGACTTTTTTAGAAAGTTAGTTCACCCTGACTTGGAGGTTCCTGATTCTTTCTATAAGGCAAAAAAATTGGTGTCAAAGTTAGGTCTATCCTCAGTTAGAATTGATTATACTGAAAATGGCTGCATGTTATACTTTAAGGGAGATGCTAAACTAGAGTTCTGTAAGTTTTGACAGCACCCTAGATATAAGCGTGGTTCTACTGGGAAGAAAATTGCTATTGAGGCAATGCATTATTTACCTCTTATACCAAGGTTGAAGAGGTTGTATGTTTCCTACAGCTCAGCTCCTCATATGAGATGGCATAGTAAAAATAGAAGGCCCCCTGGTGTTATGTGTCATCCATCTGATGGAGAGGCTTGGAAGTATTTTAATGCAACTTATCCAGATTTTGCAGCTGAGCCACGAAACATTCGATTGGGATTATGTGCGGATGGGTTCTCTTCTTTTT
>NW_025834113.1:0-1857 GCF_002878395.1 Capsicum annuum
AAGAAAACAAACACTAAAATTAGTCTGAGAAACAAGTTAGTCTACTTGCTTCCTGCTTGGACTAGAAGGAGTTTAATTCATTCTTTTACTAACAAAACAGGACCCAAGATTGTCTGGGTTCCTAAGTCTAACCATTGATTTCTTGTGCAGGAGAAGGTAAAGGAAAACAAAAGGCACTGGTACCTAGATAGTGCTTGCTCAAGACATATGACTGGTGACAAGCAAAAGTTCCTTTTACTCTCCAAAATAGATGGTAGGGGAGTCTTTTTTGGAAATGAAAAAAGGGAAATCATAACTGGAGTTGGAAAAATTGGCTCATCTGAGTCAAAAGCTGTGGAGGATGTTTATCTTGTGGAAGGATTGAAGCATAACCTGCTACGCAAATTGTGTGACAAAGGTAATAAAGTAATTTTCACTGCTGCAGGTTTTAAAGTCAAAAGGATGGACACCAAAGAAATTGTGATTACTACAAGGAGATACAGAAATGTATACAAAGTAGATATAATGGCAATACCAGAACCTAAGTTGACTTGTCTAAGTGTAATAGAAATTGATCCCCTCCTTTGGCACAAAAGACTTGGACATGCAAGTCTGAAACAACTGAACATATTTTCCTCCAAAGACATGGTATTGGGACTACCCAAGACCAAGTTTAAGGAAGAAAAGTTATGTAGTGCATGTGGAATGGGGAAGCAGGTAAAATCCTCTTTCAAGTCAAAGATCCATGTCAGCACTACCAAATGTCTTGACCTGGTTCATATGAACTTGTGTGGACCAATGAGACAATAAAGCAAAGGTGGAAAAAAGTATATTTTTGTAATTATTGATGTTTATTCCAGGTTCACCTAGACTTTGTTTCTAGCCTCTAAAGAAGATGCCTTTGATGTCTTTGAAATCTTCATTAAGAAAATAGAAAAAAAACTGGGCACTTCATTAGTTTCCATAAGGTCTGACCATGGAACAGAATTTGAGAATGCAAAATTCTTAGATTTTTGTTCATCAAATAGAATATATCATAACTTCTCAGCTCCTAGAACTCCACAACAAAATGAAGTGGTGAAAAAGAAGAACAGAACCTTGGAAGATATGGCTAGAACAATGATGCTTGCAGCAAATGTTGCCAAAAACCTATGGGCTGAGACAATAAGTACTGCAGCATATGTCACAAACAGATGCATAATCAGACCCTTGTTAGAAAAGACTCCCTATGAATTACTAAAAGGTAGAAAGCCTAACATTTCTCACTTTAGAACTTTTGGTTGCAAATGTTTCATACATAATAATGTTAAGGATAATTTGAGAAAATTTGATGTCAAAAGTGATGAGGAAATCTTTTTAGGTTATTCACTTCATAGTAAGGCTTACAGAGTTTTAAACAATAGAACTAACTGTGTTGAAGAAAGTATGCATATAATTTTTGATGAGTTTTGTGTAAAGACTAACCTGTAGGAAGAAAGCGACACTGAGGAATAGGTTACACAACATGTTCCATTGATTGAAGCAGTCAAGCTTGGGGGAACTTTCACAGGGGGAACTGAAGCTGAAGGAATAGTGTTAAGGGGAACTGAGCCATCAACTGCTTCACATAAGAACATTAGAAGTAATCCAAGCAGCTCACTAGGATTGATCCCAAAAGGATACAAGTATCAAGGTTCTTACCCCATTGAGAATATACTTACTAATCTCACTTCTGGAATCACCACAAGATCTGGATTAAGAAGTATGTGTGCATTCAAGGCATTTTTGTTAGAAATAGAGCCAAAGAAAGTAAGTGATGCATTGCCTGATGTTGATTGGATCATAGCCATGCAAGATGAATTGAATTAGTTTGAGAGAAGCAAAGTATGACATTTAGTT
>NW_025834114.1:0-1119 GCF_002878395.1 Capsicum annuum
TAGTTTTCTTTTAGAGATGTATATGAACACTACTATAAATGAAGGGTCAAGAAAATATATTTGAATTTTTTTAAATAAGATCCCCAAATCTACAATAGGCTACCTACGTATCTCACTTCTGAGATAGGAGAATCAGGGGTGCGTAGTTCATCCAAACTGGTTAATTAAAGACTAAATAACAAACTGAACCCTGACTTGAGAGAGACGATGAAAGACAGATGAAAACCGTTAATAAAATCTTTGTTTGAGTTTTCATTTTTACACTTCACATAAAAATGACACCACAACAATGAAAAAAAAATATTTTTGGTATTTTCATTATATGAAATGTACAAAACTTTCATAATTTGTTTTTGCATTATTCTTCTATAAAAACTCCTATGAATGAAAAATCTTTTTAAAATTTATGAATCATGAATGCATTGTATAGGAACAAAAGGAAAATCTTTTTGATGTTTTTGAGACAATGAGTGCGAAAAGTAAAAAAAAAATAATTTTTGAATTGTGAAAAACAAAAGCCATAAAGAACTCTAAAACCTACGAAACTCTCTTTTTTTCTTTTCGATTCACTTTTCTTTTCTCAATTTTTTTTTATTTTCATTGTCTACACACTTTACTTCTAACACATGATTTTCCCTAAATCAGTCAGGCAAATGATCACGTTACCCTCAGATAAGCAACATTTAGCACATAGGGATGCTCTAGAGGTGAGTCTCCTACAAAGAACCAATTGGGTCCTGCTAGGTCGCAATATGATGCAAATAAGCATAATCTAAAGGCTGACCTATGTTGGGGTCCACTAACAAGGCTGTTCAAGGGAGCATATGGTCGATAGTGGATGCTTTGCTTTCCGCCTACTCCATACGACTGATGGCTCCCCCTCCTAAAATAAGGGTAACTAAACTAAAGTTCGCGTGCACGATGTGCACTCTAGGACTTGTTGCAAAAGAAATGACTTGGGTTATGCACAAGATGCCAAATATAAAACGGTAACACATAAGAGAACTAGAAACAAAGAGCAAGTAAACAACAACACAAACACTACCACAAACAATGTTTATACGCCTAAATGTTAAATTAAACCGATACAACTCTAAAAAATAAGCTCGAATTTTGAAA
>NW_025834115.1:0-1016 GCF_002878395.1 Capsicum annuum
GAACAAGTACTTACTAGCTCATGAATTTAAACAAGCAATTATTAGATACAAAATTCAAGAACGTAATTATTAGGTCACAAATTCAAATAAAGTAATAACAAAGTTATATCACTAACCGAATGAAAATGGCAAATCTTATTCAGGATTTTATGTGAGCAATTACTTGCTAACAAACCCGAAAAGGCAATTACTTAGTCACAAATTCAAGCACAATATTTATCAAGATCATGAGTTCAAGCAATTTACTAATACAATTTATATTAGTGTAAACTATCTACATCACTCCCGTTCTAGTATCCCCTTTTCTTGAACCCTAATGAATTTCTTAAATATATATATAAATTTACAAAGATCCACTGATTCAAAAACTCAACAATATCAGTAACTGATTATTTTTTAATATAATCCTTCCATATAATGTAAACAATCTATTTTACATCATGCATTATTTTTCTGTACAAAATTTAAGGTGAAGAATTATAAAATATAATATTATCAATTAAATTTTACCTTTTTATAAAAAAATAATCACATTTGAAATTCTATTTTTGAAAAATTGATATTAGTTCTAAAATTAATTAAAAAATTGGGCAACTTTATGTCAATGGGTCTATGGTGTTTCTCGTTTTCCTTTTCCACCTTCACTTGACCAATAATAAACATTTCTCAATCATGTCTTGAAAAAGCCTTTGATAGGTTGGAATGATCCTTCATTAGGCAAGCCCTGGTTTTTTTCAATTTCCCCCCTGGGCTCTCCAAACTTATCATGTCCTGCATCTCCATCTCATTTATTTCCATCCTTGTCAATAGGGGCTACACATCTAGTTTTAAGCCTTCCAGGGAAATAAGACAAGGAAATCCCCTATCTCTTTACATTTTTATCCTTTGTATAGAGCTTCTGTCTAGAAGGATTAATCATAAAGTGGACACTCGTCAGTGGAATCCCATTCAGATTAATCATAGAGGCCTAAAAATCTCCCATCTTTTCTTCATAGATGACCTTACCCTATTTGCTA
>NW_025834116.1:0-1387 GCF_002878395.1 Capsicum annuum
ATTGGCCTTTTCTGTGAATCTTTTTTGTTGGTAAATTCTTCAGGGATGTAGCATCGTCCCGATCGCGCCACCCCTTGGGCAGCAGCGGTCTGTACAATAAATTCCTTCCTTGGCGGGGGAGTGTACACTTGGATCGAGGCCGTCATTACTATACATGAGGCTTTCTCATTGACACTTAAGGTAGCCATAACTCTCTCTATCTTTTCTACCTCTTCCGCCCTTTTGTACTCTTCTGAATTCACTTTAGTAATAGTCTTGCCAGACACCCATTCTTCTTCCATTTCAATCATGTTAACTATAGGTCCCCCATGATTAGGCAATGGGTTACTATTGACATTTGGCATCGGTGACTAAAGCGTAATGACCTTTTGATGAATCAGATCTTGGATCTTGTGTTTCAAGATAAAATAGTCCTCGGTACTGTGCCCTGCTGCTCCTGAATGATAAGCATAATTTTGATCAGGATAATTAAATCGAGAGTTGGGATTGACAGGCTTTGACTGCATTAGTTGCAAATGACCGGCGTTCTTCAGTCTTTCGAACAATTGAGTGCGACTTTTAGCTAGTGGTGTGAAGTTTCGGGGAAGTTTTTTTTTGTAGTTTGGACGTGGGGTGTTATAGTGGCTTTGGTTTGTAGGATAAGGTTCTTGATGATAATTTGGAGGTTCTTGGATATTTGTTCGGTTCTTTGAAAGAGTGGATTGGACATGCGACTGATAATTTGGAGGTGGAACTTGGTATTGGGGAAAGATATTTGGTTGTGGATCTTGGTATTGGGATTGAATATTTGGGAGTGGAGTTTGTTACTGAGATTCAATGTTTGGGAGTAGAGTTTGATACTGATGTTGGACATTTGAAAGTGAAGCTTGGTATTGGGGGTGGGCGTAGAACACATGCTGAAGGTTTAGTGACGATAGAGAAGAGAAAGCATTCCTAGAGTTGAACCTCTTTATTGTTTTTGCAACAGAACCACCAGAAATTGTGCCTACATCTTTATTTTTCTTCTTCAACAACATGGCAGTCCCGGATAATGTCAGGGTTTCGGCAATTTTTCCTGTCCGAATACTTTCTTCCAATGATTCTCCTATTTTTACCAAATCCACAAAAGTCGCCTTGACAGCGGACACCATTCTGGTATATTATTCTCCTTCTTGAGTACGAGAGAATACAGATACCATGTCTTCCTCGGATATGGGGGGTTGTACTTTGGCAGCTTCCTTCCTCCAACGAAAAGCATAGTCTTGGAAAATCTTATCACTCTTCTGTTTGATTTGATCTAGTGAATATCGGTTCGGACTATTTCAATGTTGAATGAGAAACTGTCAAGGAAACCCTTGGCTAATGCTTTCCAACCAGTCCATCTGTTCGGCTGCTGAGACATAAACCA
>NW_025834117.1:0-1570 GCF_002878395.1 Capsicum annuum
TGATCTTCTCATCTTGATTTATGTCTTCATCTTCTATTTTTGTTGGAGGAAATTTTGACGTGTGTTAATGTGTTTTCTCGTTCTTATGCTTTCCCTTACCAGTCATTTAAGAACGAATGATTCTAAGTTGGGGAGAATGAAACACCTTAACTTTTGGCCATTGGAAAATTGCTTGATTTTTCGTATTTAAGCAAGGTACAACTTATGGGTAATAGTGGTACCTTAGTATGCGGTTTGGTGTCGCTCTTCTTGTATGTTAGGCAGTATGATTGGTTTGGTTATTGTCCGATATACGTCCAAGCATCATACTAGTCGTATGGTTAGATACGAGATGTATGATGCCAAGCCGCATGATATCTTACGTGTGGTCTTGATGAATCTATCAAGGATATAGTTTAGGGATACTTTTTATACTCTAACGTAGGATTTAGAACTAGGTGGTTGTATGATGCTTAATATAGGGGACTATGGTGAAGTCTATGGTACAAGTTAGGGAACCACTTCTACGGTAGAGTACAACTAAGAGGGGGGGGGGGGGTCGTACCC
Source organism: Capsicum annuum (assembly GCF_002878395.1). Classification (NCBI taxonomy): domain Eukaryota; kingdom Viridiplantae; phylum Streptophyta; class Magnoliopsida; order Solanales; family Solanaceae; genus Capsicum; species Capsicum annuum. The sequence continues at coordinate 547 of NW_025834117.1, forward strand.
TCTTGGGAGTTGATTTTCATCTATTAAGATGAGGGCATTCTGGATATTTCCTACCCTAAAAACCTTATGTACCCACGTTATGTAAACCTTGGCAGCGTATTATAACACATTTTGAAGAATAAAAACACTCTCAAATTCTCTCTAAACTCTCTCTTCTCGATTAGAGGCTAGGAATTCCACATTTGTTCTACAAATGTCTGAAGAGTCAAGTTTCCTTCTGTTTACTCCTCCATCATTATTAGTTCCAACTATGGCATATTTTAATGTATTTTAAATATTTATTGTGGTTCATTAATGGTGGTTTTGAAAACCAATATTGATGTTTTTTATGCATATTAATGGGTATTTTTTACTGTTAGCCTAAAGTATGTTTTCACATGTTTTTGGTGATGCTTTGAACATGTGGGTGCTTCTTTGTTGTGGTTTAACAAATGGATCATGGTTAACCCTAAACATGATAGTTTATGTTTTGGTATTGGTCTTCGAAAAGGTATGCCCTCAACATGTTTGATAAAATGTCTATGAGAACATTCTACTCTATTGTTGAACTTTCATTCAAGCTATTGCATGGTATGGCTTTGGAATAGAACCCTAAATTGGTTTGGATGGTTTTTGTATAGGTTTAACTGGTTTTGAAAGGCTAAAGTTGTTTGAATGGTCAAAATGGTTTTGAACAATATACATGGTTTAGAATGGTGAAATGGTAAGGCCTTGGTGGTTGAGAAATTGATTTAAAAGAAAACCTTGCAAGGTACATGTGAATACCCTAAGTGAATACATATTGAAATTTGTCTGAATGCTAAATATCATGTGGGATACAATGTAATCCCCTAAGCAAAGCATAATAATGATATACTTGTGGGGTACATGGGAATCCCCCTAGTAAGCCTAATAATAATGTACTTGCGGGGGACATGGGAATCACCCAAGTAAACTAAATGATGTAACCTATGAAATACATAGGAATCCCCTAAGGTTGATAAAGACAGTTTGCAAGCTTAGTCAGTATGAAGATACCACTAAT
>NW_025834118.1:0-1441 GCF_002878395.1 Capsicum annuum
TCCCAGTTAATACCATGAGAACCAGGAAACTTATTGTGTTTCCTTGGAGGCGCAATGCTCTGACAAATCTTTTCAGAAGCATGTAACATGGATCCTTTGCCCTTGTCAATTCAACACGCAATATTGAAAGGAAAAGCAAAAGCAGAATTTTTTATAATAGAAAGTACATAAGAGAACTAAATGAAAGAACATACTAATGCAATGTATCCTCGGAGGTATTTCCATTTTCAGATATCAAAACAACATGCTAATCTCCATGTGTTGATCTTTGGGTCTCCGATTTTCAACTTTTTCGTCTTTCCAGTTAGATGTCCCAACTTTTTACGGTCATCGATTGCAAACTCTTCGAATTGTGCCCATTTCAGATAGGTCTTCCCATTTAATTGATGAGAAGTTAACTGGAAGGGCATGTGAGAAACATTGCCTCCTTGAGTCATCAGATTTGGAGCTTCCAGAGAAGACATTTTATCTTCTTTTGATATTCCAGAAAGATATTCTCCTTGAGAAGCTATTTTGACCATATGGTATTAGGGGAAGTGTTCCAATTCTGATACCATGAAAGTTTAGATACTGCAAAAATATATTTTCATTCATAGAGTTGCACAATATTTATTGGTGAACAAGAAGATCAAAAGAATCTAATCAATCCCTAATTACTAGGAGCTATGTTGCGCGCACTCATTGATTTCGCCGCCGAACCCTTCCCATCGTGACGTTGGTGCGGGCGTGCGGTACGTCTCTTATTCGGTCAAAAGAATCCGAAGACGTTGATCCAACCTCAAGAACAAAGTTGGTTGTCGTCCTCGTAGTAAGAAAGACCGGCGACTGTAATTGTTGTCATCACAAGAAAGGGAGAAAATCGGGGACTGCTGTCACCATCGAAATCCGGCGACAGTCATCATCGGAATCAGTGACTGTTGCCATCGTCCAAATTCGACGACTGTAATTTTTGTCATCGGAATTTGAATCGTTGGATAGAAACAAAAAGTGGTTGGGGACAAGAAAGATGATTCATTAGATCTAGTTTTTAATAATTATAGTTTTTAAAATATAAAAATGGGATATATATATTAATATAGTCAAAAGATATGTGTGTCTGTTGGTTTCTCATAAAAAGAATTTTTATTTTAATATAGTAAAAAATATATATGTGCCTATCGATTTCCCAAAAATATAAGTATATACCAATCCTAATTGAAAAAGTAACTAAAAGTTATCTTAAAAAATAAAAGTAGATTTTTAGAATATTTTTATAGCTTTATATTTATAATATTTAATATTTTAGCCAAATTCTTGCATCCATATCCTTACTGGGATTTGCACTTCCGAATCTTAAAATTTATATTTTAACGAAGTCGACTCTTGGATCCGCACCCGTCTCGGATATCCATACTTGAGTCTATGCAACTTAGCCTAGGAGATACATGAATTAAGGATTTCC
>NW_025834119.1:0-1743 GCF_002878395.1 Capsicum annuum
AAATTTAAAGTTAAACAGATTGAAAAATAGCAAGTCAGGAGCCCGCCTGCAGAAAAGGATGAAGAAGTTGAAAGCATGGCAACAAGTTAATGAAATAGCAAGTCAGGAACCCACCTGGAGAATAGGGTGAAGAAATGAAAAGTCAAGAAACAAAGTGAAGAAGTTGAAAGTCAAGCAACAAGGTGAAGAATTTGAAAACAAAGCAACAACGTGAAAAGTTGAAAGTTAGCAGATTGAAAAATATCAAGTCAGGAACACGCCTGAAGAACAGGGTGAGGAAATTGAAAGTTAAGCAACGACGTGAAACAATTGAAAGCCAAACAACAAGTTGATGAAAGTGAAAGTCAGGAGCCTGCCTGAAGAATAGGGTAATAAAACTCAAGTCAAAAGTCCAGAAGAAGCTGCATAGATAGGATTTTGTAATTTCTTTTATGTTTTTAACTTGTAATTTTCATTTTTGATGTAATAACAGAGCAGTGGACTGGAACCTCGATGGAACCTCACTCGACTCACCAACTCAGCATAGTCCTTCTCTTTCCAATCCTTTGAAATACCCGTGACTTGATTCTCTCATAACTTGGGTAGGTAGGATGTCTTAAGTTAAGACCCGGTTGTCCTTCTTCCTTCTGTTTCTTTCTTGGAATAATGGTCGGATCTCTCTGTCTACTTCTTTGTCTGAAAACACTTCATGTTTACATTCAAAGGGGGCATGATGTAGACACCTAATTTTATCCCTCCCAAAGTCTAATTTTATTCATTTTTAGTTCACCTTACCATGTGTCCAACCCCATGTAATTATATCCCACAAAAATATAAAAATAAACAAAAACAATACCTCTAACTAATTTATCTTATCCTAACAACCTATCCAATTAAAAGTGGACACCTCATATCTCACCACCCCATACCCATACCTCACCTACCCTACCCTTACCCCCACACCCCACTCACGTGTCCCACACATCAACACACAAAAAAGGAACCCAAGGAATAAAATTCACGGGCCCCACAGCAAAAGAAAAATTGATTCCCCATTTTTCATTCTAACATATATACGCCCAGAACTTCCTTTTTCGGGGGGAGGGGGGGGAAGAGGTAGATACCATTATTTTCTCTCTCTAGGAGGGACACAAAAGACAAAAACCTTCCTTCCTTCTTCACAAAAGGAAATCACGCATACACACAGAATAACACAAACATAACTCACCATTCCACTCTCAAATATAGCCATACACACGCACACCCATATAAAAAAACACATAAAAAGGGGTGAAAAATAGTGAAAGGCGAGGTGAATCGTAGGGAGGAACAGTGAAATCGAGAAGGAGGATAGAGATGAGGATCGATAGGGGATAGAGTGAATGGAATAGGAGAGATGTCTAAGCAAGAGAGGAGAGAAAAGGGACTGAGGTTTAACAGGTTCGGCATTCGTGGCCAAGAAATAGCCTCTTTCCACCAAAAAATGTTGTTGTGTTCTCTTTCTTCTTGTTTCGGTCACCGTCACCGGAGTTCTGACGGAGAGGTAACTATGGATTTTGACCATGGTACCTAACTCGAATCAGTCGACTTGACCGGTTTTGGGTCTAATTACGGTGAGGTTCAATCTAATTCTGGAGAGATTCAGTTTAGTCCTGGTGAATTTCGTCTTCCAGTCTCGGTTTTGTTCGTATTTTATTTTGGGTGTTCACTATTTTTGAGTTTGAATCGGATTCTGGAGATATCCGTGTTGGAGTTGGATCATAT
>NW_025834120.1:0-1067 GCF_002878395.1 Capsicum annuum
GAAAGACCTGAAAGTTGCACATGGATGGAAGATTTCTTATTGAGAAGGTAAGTCATCAACAAACTAAATATGCACAGTTAAGAGTTCAGCAAGCAGGCCTTCAGGTACATAACTTCAAATAATACATGATACATTGTCTCATTTAACCTTGAGATTCACAGATGAACATGGTTTATCGTTTGTGATCTTCACTCTTCTGTTGACTTTCTTTCTTTATGTTGTTTTCACAAGCGTTGGCTTTCTTTAGTTCATTTCAGATCATGCACTAACTTTATTGTAGGTGGTTAAGCTTTTTTTGTTATCTTGTACTTGTTGACAGTTGAACTCCTTAACTAATTGTTATATGGAGCTGAAAATTTCAAAGTGTAAATACATCAGTTGTAAGGTAGATATAATTGTTATATGTAACTGTTTTGGTATAATCTGAAAATTTTATTATTAGTGTAGGATATTCTTGAAAAGGCTACAACTTTACTTCATATCAAGTAGGGAAATTTAAAGAAACAAAATAGTAGCTCAACATTAGTCGTAATTCTAGTATGATATGCTAATCTTCCTCTTCCCTATCTGGCACCACTTCGATGTTGTCATATTTTTCATTTGTTTCCCTCTTCAGGTGGATTAGGGCCTAACTCAATCTCACTATGTTGTCCTTTTTTGGTATACGGGACTTCCTGTAATTCGCATTGCAGCTTTGCTATCACGATATACATTATTGGAACCTTAGACATCGATCCTAATCTCTTTTATAAAACCAAGTAACCATATTAGTTCTGAAACTGTCTGTCATACTCTTATATTCTGCTTCTAGCTATAATAGTTTATTTCTTAGACATCCGAGAAACTAGCGCATCTCCATTTTTATCAACTAGCTAGTTATAGACTATCTGAAAGTAGGACAAGCTACCCGATCTAGATCATAATAAGCAATTGAATCTTCTGCACTGCCAGATAGTAGTACCTTGACCTGGATGAGTCTTCACAAATCTTAAGGTATGGAAACTGAATGCACTATCTAGCCTAGTCATAATTAGGTAAAGAAGTTAACATATCAATCTTTGGTATAT
>NW_025834121.1:0-2341 GCF_002878395.1 Capsicum annuum
TAATTAGTTAGGTTGGGTATATGAGTTCTCTATACTTCTCTGGATTTCTATTGTAACTTGAAAATAATTATGCGGAATTAAAGAGTTGTCTCATCAGTTTATTGGCTATTAGTAAGTGTATATAATTTACAGCCTCAGTGCTAGCATACAAGGGGCTTTAATTGTTATTTATCGAACCCATGTTCATGCAAAGGTAAGGCTGTGTATGATACACCCTTGTGGTGGAGCCCTTCTCCGGACACCGCGCATAGCAGTAGCTTTAGTGCACCAGGCTGCCCTTTTTTTAATTTCATGCAAAGCTAGTTATCCTAGTAAACCTTGCATCAAATTGACTTTAAACATACACCTGTTTCATGTTTTAGTGACTTTTGCTGTAAGCAAAGTGGTGTTTGTGTAGTCATTATGTATGCTTGTTAATTTTTAGAGGTCAAACTTCTTTCCTCTAGAAATGTGTTGTGTGGTATTCACCAATAGCAGTTGGATGTATCGAGGCGAGGAGTGGTAGATGTAGACCGAGGAAGTATTGGGAAGAGGTGATTAGATATGATTTGACTCATCTTCAATTTATCGAGACATGACTTTAGATAGGAGGATATGGAGGTCGCAGAGAAGGATTAAAGGTTGGTAGGTAGTGTATGTTGTCTTAGTATTAGTCTATTCTTGTAGAGTTTGTAGTCTTTAGTTTGGTGGTAGTCTAGAGCTCTATGTCTGATGTCTATCATATGATTAGCCTACTCATGTAGTCTTTGGATTTTGGTCTATATGATCATTTGTTATTTACTATATTTAAGTGGTCGTACCATATTAGATGTTATAGATTCTTTGTATATATTCTCCATATTGCTCTCATATTAGTTGTCATGTTTTTCTTCACTGCCGTTTTTCCTTTCAATTAGAACTTCGATTTGCTTCTCTTGAGGGTCTTTCGAAAATCGTCTCCCTACCTTCAAGAGGTAGAGGTAAAAAAGTGGGAATTCACTGGGTATGTTGTTGTATTAAATCACTACTTAATATGAAACGAACGAAACAGAGGTAGTAATGAAATGCTCAGAGGTAGTAATGAAATTCTTGAGCCACAAATAAAATTCAAAATGCAACAAGTATGTGTAGGAAATAAATGGTAGTAGTACTTAGCACTTGTGGTCTATGTACTAGGGATTAATTGTCTAATAGTATTTTGCTTGAAAACTTCTTGATGAAGGTTAACCAATAACAAATTATGTGGTGTGGGGTGGGGTGGGGGTTCATGAGGGCGGATCGAAAACAACAAATTTTGTAGGGGTAGGGGGTTGAATTAAAAGCGACAAAGTTGCACAGAACCAGAGGTAACAGATGAAAATTTGGTTGGATTTTGTTTTTTTCCTTCACACTTTCGGTGAAGGTTCAAGGTTAGTTGACACATGTCATTGTGAATGACACTCTTTTTACCCAAATTTGACCATTTTCACTTCTCAGTAATTGAGTGGAAAATTGGGTGCTCATGGATCTTTGGCCATTTCAGGTTGGTGATATAATGACAAGTACCATTTATGTTTGTTAGATTAGAATTTTTTTCTTTTTATGAAATTATTAATTTTGAGATTGCAGGGCGGGTTGTAGTCTTTGGAGGTAGAAAATATAAACGGAGAAAAAAAGGTAAAGTGAGTGATAGGAAGGCATACGATTGTGGTAAAAATGGTAAGAAACGTACCTCAATCTCTCTCAGTTGGCGACAGTGGCAGAGGAGGAGGAGCATCATCGTCGTCTCATGGTGCTGGAGCCTTGATTAATATGGATAGCCAAATGCAAGTTGCTGAACAACTTGTTCTCGATCTTCGTTACCCTGTTCGTCATGAACGCGCTCTTTGAGAACTTTCGAAGGTTTATTCTTCTCATTTCAATGGTTTACTTTCACATTTCGCTTAAATTGTTGATTGAGACTTTAATTTCACTTCAATTAAATGATAGAGCATGATTTATGAATAATTTGATTCCGGATTGTGGTTGAAGCTTCTTTTTAATTGAGAGTTTAGGAGTTAGGGTTTCTCTTACCTCTTAGGCGTCAAGTTTATGAATAATTTTTGAATAATTTTGTTCTGCAGATTCGAGGTTTTGATGACTATTGCTTCTGAGTGTTGAGTTGTTATTGGATTTCGCTGAAAATTTCGAGAAAAATGACACTGACGACTTACTACTTTTGTTTTCCTTTTCTAGAAGAGGGAGCGTTTCCATGATTTGGCGCCCTTGTTGTGCAACTCATTTGGTACTTCCACGTTTCCATGGGGTGCGTCCTTGTTGTAATTTGTAGTCAGCTTATAGCAAGGTTGATTGTTTAATAATGGAAACTAGACAATGTATGTCA
>NW_025834122.1:0-2367 GCF_002878395.1 Capsicum annuum
ATGTACCAGGATCCTCCTTCTTCTTTACTAATGATCTAGTAGCTACAGCACTACAATGATGAATATTATTGATTGGATCATAACTGACTGACCTCTTCTTAGTGATTAGATATTTCATGAATCCTACATATCCTGGAATTTTCTCTAATGCCTCTACAAGTGGGATGTTGACTGATAGTTCTTTTAGCATTGACAAAAACTTCTGATAATTACCATATTCTTGTTTCTTTTTCTGCCTTTGAGTAAATAGAGGGTGAGGACTTAGAATGGGTTTTAGAATAGGATCCCCATCCTCATATTTTCCTTTATCTTGCTTTCTACTGCTTTCTACATTGATAGGGTCATCATTATTCTTTTGCTTATCTACAGCCAGTATAGGTGAGTCTATGGTAGTTTAACCACTTTTAGTGGTAATGGCATAGTAGTGACCATCATTCTTTTGATTTGCAACGGTATTACAAGGAAAAGCGCTAGGTTACCTTTGATTTAATATGGTAAAAAATTGACCATACTGCTACTCAAGTTGTTTGATTGTCGTAGCATGTGACTCAAATTTCTAATTCAGCTTGGATAGATCTTCCTTGACTTAATATATCTCTCTTGACTTTCCTTCCCTTTGACCAGTTTTGAGAACATTGCCTCCATTCTAGATTCTAAATCATGGCTTCCTGGTTGAACGTATTTGTCACTCTTGTCTTTATAGTCATCTTTCCACTGCTAATTAGCATCTCTGTCTCTACTTCTATCTCTGTATTTGTCATTATAATAGTTTTGACCTTGATTCCCTTGCTCTTGTTCTTGAAAATTCGCACCAACCTATGATAAAGATACTTTTCTTTCTCTTAAGATTCAATGTAAAAAGTTTTAGAAGTAGAACTCCCCTGTGTCCCAACTGCATTGACTTTCTCAGCACCCAATGTTGTGAATTTCTTTGTAAAAAGCCTAATATCTGTCCAAAATTGTGCAACTTCTTGATTTACCATATCATGACCAGTTGTATATGCATTATTCACTGGAATAGGATATGTACTTTCACCACGATCAGTATCTCTAGTATGCTATCCTTTATTGGTTACTGAAATATCATCTAGCATCTCTTGTGCATAATCCTAGTGAAGATGCATAAATGCACCCCCTGAAATAGTGTTTTCCATTGTTCTTAAACTAGTATTTAGTGATCTGTAGAAGATTTCTAACAAATTTGATCATTTGATTCTTTGATTAGGCACTATGCTCAGCTTCATCTTGAATCTAAACCATGCTTCATACAAAGATTATACAGGTAACTAATTGACGTTATAAATTTCATATTTCAATTATAGCATCCTTGCAATAGGGAAAAATCATTTAAGAAACTGTTTTCACAACTCATGCCATGAAGTGATTGATCCTCTTTGAAGTTCCCCTAACCATAGTGATGCTTCTCCAGTCAGCAAAAATAAGAACAAACTCAACCTCAAAGCTTTTTGGTCCACCCCCATAATAGTATATAATGTGCAGATCCCAGGAAAGTTAGCAAGATATAGATTTGCATCATCGGTTGCTACTCCTGAAAACACACCCTTTAAGTTCAACAGCTGGATCATAGCACTATTAATGTCAAACATCACATTAGGGGTAGAGGTGGAGGAATGATCTCCCAGGTCTCAGCCATTTCAACATATCACATATCTTCATTTTCTTCCTCATATGGTTACAAAGGCTGGTATGCATGGATCACTAGAACTCTGCCTCTCTAATCTTGATCACCCATTTATCTCGGCCTAACTAGTTCTCTATTTTGAAATTTTCAAGCCTATTTAGCTAATCGAGCCTCTTCAGCTTCTTATCTTTCTCGCTCTACAAGTAGTAGTGCCTGTATATCCATAACATTTTATGTATCAAGTAGAGCACGTGGGAGTGCCTCATTTGAATCAACATATGTGGGTCTTGAACCCCTCTAGGAACACCATCACAAACTTGTTCTACCATTATTTTTGGTTTTTGGAGAATTCTATCTGACCCTGGGTCGAAGGGAGTAAGTGATTACCTCTTCTTTTAGTGTTTGACATACATCCGCATATGCCAAATCAAAAATAGAAAATAAAACATGCAAACTTCACCAAATCCAATCAATAATTACAGAGTCTTCCCCTGAAGAAATGCCAAAATTTAATGTCATCCAAAGTTAACCTCCAAAGAAGTATGTTACGATCGGTGTTAAATATAGTAACCCAATGGAACCCACAAGGAAGATGCCGAATAGTTTCTTGGTTTGATGCAATTCACGAGTAGTGGATAAAAGTAAAAAGGGGAGTTTTCGAAAGTAATCTATGTGTACTAACTTATCTTGAATACTTTGAGTTGTAAACAATAGAAGATAAACAC
>NW_025834123.1:0-1371 GCF_002878395.1 Capsicum annuum
ACAAAATTCTGAGCAACTTGAACAGGATGAATGTGAGAATTAATCACTGCCTAAGGGAAGCAAATCAAGTTGCGGATAGCTTGGCCAAACATGCATCCAGCCATGAGATTGGGCATCATTTTGCAACTTTCCAAGAGCTCCCCAGGGTGACAAAAGGCTCCTATCAACTGGAAAAACATCAATTACCCGGCCTGCGTATCTGTTATGACAACGCAAATTTTTTTTATTAGTTGAGATCTCCTTTTACTTTGAGAGTAGGAAGTATCTAATTAGCCCTACTCTTTTTTGTTGATTGACTACCCATTTATAGTTTAACCCAAGAAAAAAAAAAATCCGTTTAAATTCTTTTTAAAAGTAAAAACTCAAAAAATCTACTACTCAACCATGGTGGATAAAATTTCACTACTCAAATCTTGTCCATATTTATGTTAGCTTATGTTATTGCTATAGGTAATAATAGTTTCATTAATTTTCATTTATCGTAGTGATATCCTAAATAAGAAAATTAAACCTATTACAAATAAAGGATAATTTCCTCAAATTAAAAAGTTAATGCAGTAAATAAGAAATGCTCCTATAATATCTGGTTCTTTAATTTATGTTATAAATTGTTGTATCATATTACTTTAGTGTAGTTATAAATGTGTAGTTACTAACTGTTGATTTTGCTATTATCTTTTTTTTTTCGTATTTTTATTACTTTTGGTAAAGAATTATAAAAAATAATCCACATAAGCTCTATTCTCTCCGATCTTCACTTTGTGAAATTATTTCAAATCTCACATTGTAGAATTATACTAAATATATTACTTTATGTTTTCTCACGTGAGCAACATAACACTATTTTAAAGTGACTAGCAAATTACGTCGTGCCGAATCGAATAATAAACACTAACTATTATTTGGATTATCTCTTACGCAGTGAGCAAAATTATTTTTGAACATGTTTGCTTATTTATTTCCCAATATTTCTTATAATCGTTCAATTTGGGAATCCATTCTAATCTTAATTTTTTTTTTTCCCAAAAAATTTACTCTTTCCTTTACAAGTTATTTAGTTTACTTTTCATTCGTCTATTTTCAGTTAGAATATCTCTTGTTCTTTCACCAACTCTTTACTTTTATTTTTTTTTCTTGCGTGTCATATTTTTAAGACAATGCAAAATCATTTGATATGTGGAATAACAATAATAAAATTGAATAAAATTTGAAAGTAATTTTATTCTATTTTTAATGTGAGTTATTAACTAATTTCAGGATTAATTTGTTCCACCTGCAAAATTATGGCAGATGATGGGATAAAATAGCAGGATCTTTTTAATATATTTTAACGGGACATCTAGATATGCAATATGAAATTATTTGATATGA
>NW_025834124.1:0-1787 GCF_002878395.1 Capsicum annuum
AAGAAGAATCTGATTCTTTAATGAAGAATTAGACTTGGAAATTGGTGTCATGAGACTCAATGAAGAATGTTGTCGACTTAAAATGGTTGTATCACATTTAAAGAAAAGAGGATGGTTCTACATATTTATACAAAGCTCACCTTGTTTCAAAGGGGTTCACATAAGGTCGTGGCTTTGATTTTCATGAAACCTTCAGTCTAGTTATTAAGCAAACAATACTGAGAATTGTGTTATCCATAGTAGTGCAACACAATTGGTCGATTCGTCATTTTGATGTCAACAATGCTTCCCTATAGGGAAAGTTAACTGAAGAGGTTTTTATGTCTCAATCTCAAGGATTTATAGATTCACGATTCCCTCATTTTTTTAGATTAAGAAAAGATATTTATGGTCTTAAATAGGCCCCTCGAGCTTGGTATTACAAAATCATCTAAAGAACATCGAATTTATTAAATCTAAATCCAACACCTCACTGTTTATTTTGAAGAATCTGGTTGCTACTATTTATGTGCTCATTTATGTTAATGACATTTTGATCACGAGAAGTAATCCCAGATTGATTAGACATGTTATTGATTCCTTGGGTTCTCATTTTTCTCTAAAGGATCTTGGCAATTTATGCTACTTTTTGGGTGTCGAATCAAAAAGGGTTCCAGATGGTCTTATTCTCTGTAAATCAAAATACATTCTTGACATTCTGTCTAAATTAGTTATGCAAATTGTAAATGAGTCTTGAAATTAATGTTCTCTAGTAAAGTACCTTGAGCAGCTGATAACTCACCTTTCAATGATACACTCTATAGGACCATCCTCAGTAAGTCGCAATATTTATCATTCACACAGCCTGACATTTCTTATACTCTCAACAAACGGTCACAGTTTATGCATGATCCTACTGATGAACACTGAAAGGCAGTTAAAAGGATACTATGGTATCTCAAAGGCACAAAAACTTCAGGACTTGATTTCATCAAAACTCAGACTGCAATCTTTATATGTATGTTGATGTTGACTGGGCGGGAGACCCGAATAATAGGGTACCAATCTATGTTCTTTTCTTTGGGCGTAATCCTGCGAGTTGGTTATCAAAAAAGCAATAAGTTGTAGATCTCTCATTTACTAAAGCAGAGTACAAGTCTGTGGTAAATGCTCTTGCAGAACTTACATGGGTGCACAACTTGGTCATTGAATTTTTATCACCTTTCCAAATACACCCACAATCTTCTGTGACAATGTTGGTGTCACTTATCTCTATCATAATTCATTGTTTCATAGCCGTATGAAATATATTGTTGTTGACTTTTGTTCTATTAGGAACCAAGTTCTAGTGCATCAGTACTTTTCAAACATATTCATGCTTGTGCTCAACTTTCTGATACACATACCAAACCATTACCAAAACCAGCCTTTGCATTGTGTGTTTCCAAGTTAGACGTTGTTGTACCACACCTAACTTGAGGGGGTGTATTAAGCATAATTATTTTATATTATTATTACTAGAATTATTTATTGTTACAGTTACTGCTTTTTTGTGTTTTTAGAAGACGCCTCCTATTGTAGGATTTTAATGTTGTTGTATACCTGTAGAAGACTCAAACTGTTGAGGAGTATACATAACAATTATCTTCCTTAATTTTAGTTGTAGGTTGTTTCTATTTATTATATTTAAAGCTTGGATGCTTAAGGAATAAAATCATCTTTCGAGTACTTCTCTCTATTTGAATTTATACCCCCACTGGAGAGGCCGAGTTCATGTTAGCTACATGGACTGATGAGGATTAGGATAA
>NW_025834125.1:0-2747 GCF_002878395.1 Capsicum annuum
TTTTAGGTCGATAATTGTTAGGCAAACGATAGGGGTAGGCAAATTTAAAAATTTTGGATTGGTGAATGCCTGAAATGTATGTTGAATGGTTTTGTTTTACCACTTTTGGATCAATTGTATTCATTTGGCAGGGAATGCCCCGAGGAAATTTGTATTTGTCATTGGGGAATGCCCCGTAAGATCTTGTATTTGGAAGGACGTTCGTAATGAAGGCCCGAGGCGTCGGGTAAAACATTGGAGCGTAGTTTAGGATTAGTGTAGGTTAGCGTAGGATTTATATTTTCGTATTTTGTATTTTGGACTGTATAATTGGACTGAACACTATATTTTGGGTTTGTTTTGTTTTGTTTGGTTGTTTTATGCGTTTTTGTGTGGTTTATATATTCGGAATGTCAACTTAACTGATACACTCTACCAAGTGACCGTGGTAGAACCACGAGATCGAGGGGTGCCTAACACCTTCCCCTCGGTTAACAGAATTCCTTAGCCAGAATCTCTGTCTAGAAACCAGTTTATAAGAGTCAAAAACAATTTTGAAAAAGGATTTTCAAAAGTGACTAGGCACACCCGATTTTGCCAAGTGGCGACTCTGAGTTTAAACATAAATAATCCCTTTTCGAAATAAAGTTTCAATCTTCATTTTGTCACTTTAATAATAAAATCCTTTAGAACTTAAAATATAATTTTTTTTGTCAAAAAAGGGGGTGTGACAGAAGCATGATTAGTATATTTAACCTTATTGGTCTAGTGTGGTGTTCTTGAGGTCGTAATTTAGCGAGAGTTGAGTTGAGTACCCTTGTTTATAGTCGAAGTTCCTACCATAGTCTTGAATATGGATTACTTGACATCTAGAAGTTAAACTAGATACCTTAGCCTAGTTTGGGTATAGTGTGCCTAATTATGGAAATTGAGGATTAGAAATGGGATCGTTCGACCCTCTTAGGCACACTTAGGCCAAGAATAGTATTATTCCTTGTGGAATTGTTGCGGATGTTAGGCCAAGTTAAGACAAGTGAGCCATTAAAATAACCTTACCTCATGACTTGGTAAATTGTGATGGCATCCACCAGAACTATGAGTTTTGAGTTATGGCTGTAATGTTCCTTATGGCATTGCTATTGGGCTTTTAGAGATGATATGCCTCCTAGTTATGTTATTTGGCCCATAGAGATGCTACTTCCTTATAGACTCTATGATTGGACTATAGAGATGCTATTTTCTCTAAGACTTGATGATTGGCCTATAGAGATGCCACTTCTTCTTAGACTTGATAAATGGCTTGCAGAGATACTACTTCCTCTAAGACTCGATGATAGACCTATAGAGATGCTACTTTCTCTTAGACTTGATGATAGGCCTATAGAGATGCTACTTCTTCTTAGACTTAATAATTGTCCTATATAGATGTTATTCCCTCTTAGACGTTGGGCCTATAGAGATGCTATCTCCTTTTAGTTATGATTATTGGACCTATAAAGACGATATTCCTCTTAGATATGACATTGGCCTAAAGAGGTGATATTTTTCGTAGACATGATAATGATATATAGGTATGAGATATCCTATAGATGTGATATGATTATTGATATTATGCCTCCAAGATGTGAGATACTTCCTATGTGTGAGATGATTATATGCTTAGTGATATTATGCCTCCTAGATGTAAGATGCCTCCTATAGGTGAGATGATTAGAGATATGCTTCGACTTATAAATATGGTTATTGATATGAGTCTTTAATATATATATGGGCGAAAAGCAATATAATGTGATTATTTTTGGCATATTAGTGGCTCGCGAGCCATGTTATGATATTGGTTGGATATCCGGGAAGTGTTTATCATTGTAAAGGATATGCTGCCAGTTTAAGAATATACACTTATATATATATGTTTATATACATATCTCTTCGGTATGGGATAGAGGAAGATGCAATATGATTCTTATTATTCCACTGATTGAATACTGGTGATGGCATGTATAGATTTGGTACATTAATGATTATTATATATGTAATTGATGTGATTCCAGCTGAAATATAATCTTACGACTGTTCTTCCTAATTAAGGCATAATCTATATGGTAGCTAGTTATCTATTAGGTTACTATAGCACTTGATTGTTAGGAATCTGATATACTAGTTAATGAACCTTTCTTAGTTGAAATATGGTGGCTAGCGATGGTTAATATGTGGCTTATGGTGATGTTGGTTCTAGTGTAGATGAAGATTAGTTGATATTGATAACTAAATTTATGATGTTGATTAGTTGATAAATGAGGAGTTGTGTATTAATAAGGCTAGATAATAAGAGATGTTGATATTAAGAGATGACTAGTTATTAACGATAGATAGTTGATAAACGAGGATTAGTTGGTAAATAATGGTTAGATAATAAATGGTGTTTGTTAATAAAAGATGATTAGATGATAAATGGTAATTTGTTGACTAATAATGATTGACGGGTATAAGATGATTATTTGATAATGATAAATAATGGATAAATGGCGATTATGATTTATTGGTGAATCTTGACAATATGTTAGGTATTATCTTTTTAATAAATAATGGTTAGTTGCTATGCCGTGAATAAGAAAATGATATATGGGTGTGGGATCCACTTTTTGTCGAAATAACTTCGGATGAAAATTTTGACTACGCCATTAAGTTTGGTATGTCAAAGTTAGCATGGTGGCATAGCCTGTTTGCATATATGGGATTTCGGATGAATCTCGAGGGGTTGGTAGAGA
>NW_025834126.1:0-1125 GCF_002878395.1 Capsicum annuum
AGTATGCCACTTTGAATACAAGAGATCTCTGGAGATTAAACAAGCAGGAACAAAACTTGCCACCAAAATAGATTTTACTTGTTTTACATTTTGTATTAATCAATACATGAAACAAGCTGGTGTTTACAAAATAGAACAGAAAAATAATTGTGCAAATAATATGGTTTCATTCTGTACTTCTCTACATGATTAATATGGTGAAAATGATTAGAATCTCTAAAGATTATCTCCCTTCCTTTTGATACTGATATAAACTTCATTGCGTTATGGCAATCTCCACATACTCAATGATTTTTGAATATCCTGATAGGTTTTTGTTCAGATGTGCTAATAAGACCAAAGGCCATAGCAATTTTCTCACTGTGTTGGAAAAGATATTGCTCCTTTTGTTCATCCTTCACCGCAAAATTATTTGATAATTAACAAAAATAAATAGTTTGAAATCGGTTAACAATTACTCCCTCCGTTTCAAAAAGAATGACCTAGTTTGATTTGACATGGAGTTTAAGAAAATAAAGAAACTTTTAAATCTTATGGTGTTAAATTAAAGATAAGTCAAATGTACCAAACTGCCCTTCAATCTTGCGGTCTTAAACATGTCATGTGGAAAGTTGAAATTAAAAAATTACTAAAAAGAGAAATGGGTCATTCTTTTTGAAACGGACTAAAAAGAAAAGTAGGTCATTCTTTTTTAAACGAAGAGAGTATATATTTTAGCCCACTAAATTACAATTATTTGATCACACTAAATAGAATATATATTGCTTTAATCAACAGAGAAATACTATTATATTCGTCAAAATACAACATCATACGTAGACTAAATCAAAAGTTATACTAATTGTCTTTTTATCTAAGCGAGCCGTAACTTTACCATCAAACACACATCAATGAAATTAATTTTCTTTCAATGGCATAAAATGTAAATGAACATCATCACATTACATATCAAACTAATACTCAAAATTAGCTTTAAGATCCTTTTGCTCTTCAGCTCCCTTTGTTGTTTGTTGGTCTTCTTCAACAAGCCCAAAATCACAACATTCATCTGATGTGGAAATTCAGGATCATACTAATCAAAAAAGTTGCAACAAGTATGAAATGGAGACTGCAGTTCATGGAAAA
>NW_025834127.1:0-1792 GCF_002878395.1 Capsicum annuum
GTTAAGATCAATGGGTGCTCGAGCACCCATTTTTTATCTGTAGGTCCGCCCCTGGGTCTAGAAAGAGAAAAGAATTGAATATAAAGAGATATTGTGTTAACTTTTTACTTGTGGATGTAGTATAGCCATATTTTTAAGGAAAAAAAAATTAATCTATGAATTCTTTTTACAGATAAAATTAATTTTTTGAACATATATATGTTATTCCTAAACTATCACGTGATATCACAAAGAGATTTTTATTTTATAAAAATGAAATTAAGCAAAAACCGCTATTTATAACTTTCTTATTCTAGCATTGAATAAAAATAATAATTTACTTTTATTGGGAGTTCATAATTTTAAGATAGTATAGATTTATTTACGTTGACTTGAACTTTTTTTTACCAATAAAACACCTTTGGATCTGTTATTTTTCTATAATCAATAAATTTCTAGTTCAAGCGATATTTATTAGGTCCTGAATTCGAACAAGCAATCACAAAGTCATGAATTTGAAGAAGCAATAACTGAGCAACAAATTCAAACAAATAATTAGCAGTGTTGTTAGCAACAAAAATAGATTATTTACATCACATCATTAAAGTATCTCCTTTTCTCTAATCGTGCTGAAGTCAATCTCTCTGCTCTGTTTTTTCAGTAAAACTAAACAGACATTTAAACAATAATAAAATTACCACCTAACTTATGCCTTACGAGTTCAAAAAAACAACCACTTGGTCACAAATTCAAACAAACAAGTACTAAATCATAAATCCAGGCTTTATGGAGACGAAAATCATGATTGATAAATTACGAGTTCGATCAAACAATTACTTCACCGGTTCGAACAAGCAATTTTTAAATCTCATATTTAAGAAATTAATTACTAAATCGCAAATTCAAAGAAGTAATTATAAAACTAAACAAACAATTACTAATTACTAATTCAACTTACATTAGAGTAAACTATTTACATCATATTCCTCAAGCGTTATTCTCTCTCGTATCTTGCTCACGTGTCTCTATGCCGTACTTCAATAGAACTTCATATACATCAAGGCAGTAATAAAATCAACATTATAAATCATGAACTCAAACACATAATTTATAATTATCAACTTCATATACATCAAAGCAATAATAAAATCATCATTTCGCTCAAAAATCACAAACTCAAACAAGCAATTATCAACTTCACATACATCAAAACAATAATAAAATCATCATTCATCTTATGAATCACTAACTCGAACAAGCAATTATAAACTTCACATACATCAGAGCAATAATACAATCTGCATTTAGCTTATAAATCATGAACTCAAACAAACAATTACCATATCACAAATTCAAACAAACAATTATCATATCACAAGTTTAACACAAATTTGCAAATATATTTCACATTGAAGTAAACTATATACTGCATCATATTTGTCAAGCGTCGTTCTTTCTCGAATCTTGTTCAAGTGTCTCTACTCTGTACTTCACTAAAACTTCTTATACACGTCACAACAACTGTAAAATCATCATTCAACTTATAAATCACGAAATCAAATAAGTAATTATTATATCACAAATTTAAATAAATAATTACAAATACAATTCACGTTAGAGTAAACCATCTACATCATACCTCCTTGAGCGTTGTTCTTTCTCGAATCTTGCTGAGGCGCGTCTACTTTGTACTTCAACAAAACTTCATACTCATCATAACAACATGAAAATTATCATTCAACTTATATAATCACAAACTTGAACATGCAATTACCATAATCACGAACTCAAACAAGCAATTACCATATCACGA
>NW_025834128.1:0-1194 GCF_002878395.1 Capsicum annuum
GGCTAGGAAAGAGGCTAATTTATTGGTTACGACAGCTAAGACAACGAATTTCAAAAGCTTGTATGCATAATAAAAAGATAAAGGCAGTGATAAAAGGTTACATAGGCTAGACAAGGCTAGGGAGCGGAGGACATGTGATCTTGACCAAGTAAAGTGCATCAATGGTGTGGATGACAATGTATTGGTGGAAAAGGTTCTCATTAAAAAGAGATAATAGTCATACTTCTACAAACTCTTAAACAAAAAAGGGACAAATGAATTATAGTGGTGGAGTTAGAGCACTCTGAGAGGCACTATGATTATGGTTATTGTACGCGTATTAAGGTCAAGTAGGTTAAGGGTGTTATGCACAGGATGTGTAGGGATAGAGATATTGGGAAAAGTAAGATTTTAGTGGATCTTTGAAAGAGCACAAGAAGAACAAGTATAGAGTGGTTGATCGAGTTATTTAATGTTATTTTTAGGATAGCAAAGATACCCCAACCTTGGAGATGGAGTACAATTATTCCATTGTATAAGAAAAAGGGTGACATTCAATTGTAACAACTATAGGGATATCAAGTTATTGAACTAAACTATGAATGTTTGGGAAAGGATAGTTGAGTTGAGGTTGATGAGGAGCATGACTATTTTTGAGAATTAGTTTAGATTCATGTCAGGTTATTCAATAATAGAAGACATTAATCTCATGCGGAGACTGGTTGAATTGTATTACACATGGTGTTTATCGATCTAGAGAAGGCTTATGACAGGGTCCTAGAGAGGTTCTATGGAGGTTCTTGGAGGCTAAAGGTTTTCATATGGCATACACTGGGTCGATAAAGGACTTGTATGATGGGACTAAGACTTGGGACAGAACTATATGAGTTGACTTAGATCACTTTCTTGCACTGATAGGGTTGTATCCGAAATAGAATCTAAGTCTATATTTATTTTCCATAATGCGTATTATTTGAGGATCATGTAGTTTTGATTTATGAAAGTCGTAGAGGATTAAATGCTAAATTTGATGTTTGGAGACAAACCGATGTATTGATATGGTAAATTAGGTATCATAGTGTGTGTTATCTGAGGATCATGTAGTTTTGATTAACGAGAGTCGTAGATGAGTTACTGCTAAGTTGGAGGTCTAGAGGCAGACCCTAGGGGCTAAAGTATTTAGGTTAAGCAGGACCAAGATTGAACATTTAGAGT
>NW_025834129.1:0-2200 GCF_002878395.1 Capsicum annuum
ATCGTTGCCTTCCAACAAAGTCAAAATTGAAGCTGAAGTCATCTTATCATTCAATTTCTCAAAACTCTCTTCATAAGCATCTGATCAAGAAAACTTGACCCTTTTATGAGTCAACTTACTCAAAGAAGCAGCTATCGGTGAAAAGCTTTCCACAAATCGCTTATAATACCCTGCTAAACCCAAGAAGCTCTAAATCTTAGATAGAGTCGTAGGTATAGGACACCTCTTCACCACAACAACTATTTGTCGATCTGCCATTATCCCATCACTAGAAATAATATGACCCAAGAAAGTTATAACAAACAACCAAAACTCTTACTTAGAGAACTTGATATACAACTACTTTTTCTTTAAGGTCTGCAAGACCATACATTCGTGTTTAGCATTATCCACCCCACCGTTTGAATAGACCAGAATGTCATCAATAAACACAATAATAAAGAGATCCAAATACTAACGAAAAACCCTATTCATCAGATCCATAATTGCCTCTAGAGCATTAGTCAACCTAAATGACATCACCAAAAATTAAAAGTTTCTATATCAAGTACGAAAAGTCATCTTAGGGATATAAACCTCCATAATATTTAGCTGGTGGTACCTAGACCAAAGATCTATCTAAGAAAAGAACTTAGAACCTTGCAACTAGTCAAACAGATCATCTATCCTTGGAAAAGGATACTTGTTCTTGACAATAACCTTGTTCAGCTTCCCATAGTCAATTCATATCCGAATAGAACCATTTTTTTGTGCAAAAAAGTTCACCCCACGGAGATATAGTAGGACGAATAAACCCTTTATCCAGAAGATCCTTAAGTTGCTCCTTGAGTTTCCTCAACTCAGTTGAAGCCATTCTATACAGAGGAATAGAAATTGGATGAGTGTCCAGAACTATATCAATACCAAACTCTATTTCACTATCTAAAGGAACACTAGAAAAATCATTCGGAAAGACCTCTAGAAACTCATTAACCACTAGAACTGCCTAAAAATAAGGACCTTCCTAGTTGGAATCTTTACCCCATACTAAGTGCTATATATAACCTTTAGATATTAATCTCTGAGCTCTAAAATAAGAAATAAATCTCCCATTAGGAGATAAAGAACCACCCTCCCATTATATAATCGACTCACTAGGGAACCTAAAGGTAACCCTATGGGTTTGACAATCCAAAAATACATAAAAGGAATGCAACCAATCCATACCCAAATTGACATCAAAATCCACCATACCTAACTCAATAATATCCACCAAGGTCGTCTTGCGACCAATAGATGCCTCATACCCCCTATAAACTATTTTAACCAAGTCACCTACTAGGGTAGAAATAGAAAAGAGGTTCAAAATAACTTCCAAATCAAAACCAATAAATACAACCACATAAGGATTTACATAGGAGAGAGTGAACCCCAAATAATGAAAACAATATACGTCATAAGAGAAGTGCTGTAATGTACCGGTAGCAATATCAGGTGATGCCTCAGATTCCTGTTGGGCCTCAAAGCGTATACCCTATTCCAACCAACACTAGAACCATGAGCAATAAGAGAAGTAAATGCAGCACCTCCAGGTGTAGGAGTGAAAGATGAAGCCATATGAATCTTATTTGTCCTCATAGAAACTTTATTAATTGAACAATCCTTGAGTGATAAGTGGTGAATTTACCACTCATTTTCACTCACATTCATGTACGCTACCACGTTTTGAAGGAATAAATGAGGCATAATCATGATTAAATTCACTAATATCCATATTTAGAAGGCACATAGATGATGAGATAAAAAGGTATGGATTAGAGCGAAAAAAGAATCAAATAGAAGCAAAGAAGTTCAGCTGAAGACCTAAAGCAGACATATCCACAGTTATGGTGGTCTCGGTATGAGGACCATGATCATGTTCTGTCAAAAAGGTCACCCCACCAAGATCGTGGGATTTGACCATGGGTGCAGTAGTTGCGGTCACGGTGAAATGGTGAGTTCACGGCCGGATTAATGAGCAAGGGCTTTTAGGTCAAATGGGACAACTAATTTAAATTTCTATAGAATACCCAAATTCTTTTCCCTATGGAGGAGAGGCAATATAGGATTTTTTTGAAAATTTGACCTTGGTAAAACCCTTGAATTTAGGGGGAAATCTATCTCTCTTTATTTTGTAATTGGTATTTTCGAGTAGAAATTGGGGAAATTGAAGGGTGGAAGT
>NW_025834130.1:0-1012 GCF_002878395.1 Capsicum annuum
CTGTGACATATGTTTGCCCAGCTGGACCACCAATGCGTGAATACACCAAGATTGAGCGTAAGGGTCTGAAGTGGTCCAGCTGGACAAATATATACCACAAAAATACGATAATAAATAGTCGAGGGGGTTCATAGGATCCCCTCCAAAGTCGAGACGTGTTATAACAAATTTTGTCAAAATTTAGATATATTTCTGACTCTTTTCCCTAACATAAATAGCCGTCCACTCACAAAAATAATTGACAGTTGTATGTGTGTATATATGTATATATCATGTATACTGAATAAAGGTTGTTAATATTTTTAGCTGAGTGGCTGGCTATGTAACTTCCCCAATTAAGAATAGGATTAATTACTTGGATAATTACCTTTTAATAAATAATTATTATTTTTAAACAGATTTTTTATTTATTACCATTTATAGAAATTGTACTATGTATTAAAAGTGAATTATATATGTAATATAGATGTATTATAAATGTATTAAAAGTGAATTATACATGTAATATAGATGTATTATAAATGTTTTAAAATGTATTTCACTTTTTATGTAAGAAATTTGTACGATGTATTAAAAGTGAATTATGCATGCAATATAGATGGTAAATATTTTTAATGTATAGAATATCTATGTAATTTTTCCTTTAAAATAGGGGTGGTAAAATAAACCTATCTATAAAAATATGAATCATCTAAAGTTGGACAGATCGTCGATTAACTTGCTCCTTTATTATCTTTTTTAATCTTAATCCGCCCAAATTTAGTTCATTTAAAAATTAGAATGATTTGGGCCAAGTATATAGCAACAACTTGACCATTAAAGTGATCTTGTAAAAATATTTAAATTAATAATCAATTTTTTTTTATTAACATGCGGTTATATATTCTTTGAATAGGAATTTGCTTTCAGAAAGATCCTGACTTTAAAGAAAGCAAAAAACTTTAAGAGTTGAACAGATTGGGCCTATCATCCACTCATTTTAACTTAATTCATCTCAAAACGACTAATTTTT
>NW_025834131.1:0-2259 GCF_002878395.1 Capsicum annuum
GTTGACAAAAGATGCCACGTCAGCTAAAAAGGTTGACAAAAATATGCCAAAATTTAGTTCGAGGGGATAATAGGACCCCGTGAAGTTGGAGTGTGTCGTAGCAAATTTGATCATAGTTCGGGAATACTAGATATTTTACTCTTCCTTTTTTTACCTGAAATATCACCATCTATTCTACTATGTATGTTTAACTAATAGATAGATGGTGATATTTCTGGTAAGAAAAAAGGAACAACTAATAGTTGGACTAATTAGCTTCGAGATGTATTTTAATACAATAGATGATGATAGTTCAGATAGGAAAATGAAATAACTGATAGTTAAAGCATGAAGCTGACGAAAAAATGATAGTTAAAATGTGTACTTTTGACCATTAACTCAGAAAGATAAGCATATCAATTGCTAGATATTATCTACTGACAACAACGTATCCAGTGAAATCTCACGAGTAAAATATAGGGAAGGTAGAATATACACCGATTTTATCACTACCTCGTAGAATAGAGATGTTGTTTTCGATTGTTAGTTCACATAGAAGGTCAATAATTGGCCCTATATATAAGCTTTAGATGAAATTGGATAAACCTATATGATTCATGACATTGACAATATTTGTGGATAAATTGTTGAAGCAAATAACAATTTATTTCACTCCAAAGGGATCTTATGTGTGTGCAAAACTCTCATACTTGGTAGGGAGTGCTTATCCTTAAATTAAATTTACGAGGCGCAAATCCAGATCAGTCGAGGCAATTTAACAAAGGTTGAACCATAGATGAATAAATAGTACTAAAACTTTTTCAAAACTCATAAGACGAGTCGACGATCAAATTATGCCATCAATTTAAAAAAAGTACTAAAATATGTCATGAACTTTAAAGTGGCACAAAAATAGGCTTAACTCACTTTTTTAGTGAGTTATGCCTTTTTATTTTAACGGCACAAAACTGACGGTATTAAAGTTACCAAAAAGTCTATAACTCAACGTTCTCGCTTTGCCCCACTCCTTATCCTAAGTTGAACTCAACGTTCTCGTTTTGCTCCACCGAATGAGATTTGACTAAACTCAAGACTGAGGTTTGCCTGCCTAGCCAGCATCTCTCCTATGTTTTATCGATGTGGGACCAGTGGCGGACCCAATAATTTTAGGCTGTGGGTGGTTTAAAAAAAATCATCTCTCCTATGTTTTACCGATGTGGGGCCAG
Organism: Capsicum annuum; assembly: GCF_002878395.1. Classification (NCBI taxonomy): domain Eukaryota; kingdom Viridiplantae; phylum Streptophyta; class Magnoliopsida; order Solanales; family Solanaceae; genus Capsicum; species Capsicum annuum. The sequence continues at coordinate 1,206 of NW_025834131.1, forward strand.
TGGCGGACCCAACAGTTTTAGGTTGTGGGTGGTTTAAAATAAATTTATTAAACAATGCCGCTGCAGGGATTCGATCCCAGGATGGGAGACATGGAAGTTATACCTAAAGCCAGAGCACTCAGCCATGTTTTTGTCCTCTGAGTGCTTTTTTATATATTTCACCATTTTTTCACTGTTTCTTATATAATTATACCTCTTCTACATCGAGTTTAATGGGTGCTCGAGCACCCCAAAAATGCATGTGGTCCCCCTGTGTGGGACTCCTTATCCTAAGTTAGAGTGTTACATACACCTCCTTTTATGAACTCAGCGTCCTCGCTTTGCCCCACCGAATGGGATTTGACTAAACTCAAGATTGAGGTTTGCCCTCCTCGATTTGCCCTACCGACAAGGCCGATACAGAAGTGGCTCTGATACCATTTTTGTAACAGTCCATCTACTAGCCGGCATCTCTCCTATGTTTTACCGATGTGGGACTTCTTATCCTAAGTTGGGGTGTTACATACACCCTCTCTTATGAACTCAGCGTCGTCGCTTTGCATCACCAAATGGGATTTGACTAGACTCAAGATTGAGGTTTGGCTTCCTCGCTTTGCCCCATCGACAAGGCTGACACAGGAGTGGCTCTGATACCATTTTTGTAACAGCCCATCCATTAGTGTCTAGTGATATTGTCCGCTCTGCGCCTAGACTCGCATGACTTTAAAACGCGTCACTAGGTAGTAAGTTTTACCGATATGGAACTCCTTATCCTAAGTTAGTTGGGGTGTTACAATGTCAATAACTCCATTCCTATTATATAACTCGGTTTTTCTATATCAACGATTTTTCTTGGTCTGGCTTGATTGATCTACTTCAGAAACTAAGTCCATCGACTTATTGATTATATTGTCTTGTTAGATCAGTTCGAGAGGCCTCTTATTAGTGTTTGACTTTAGATCACCGATGATCAAGCTCTACAAGGTGAGTAGATTTCTGAGTAAGATAGGTCATACCGCCTTTTTTTCCCTCACGTTCGCGAGAGTGATATCAGGTTCATATGATCGTCAAGCTT
>NW_025834132.1:0-1237 GCF_002878395.1 Capsicum annuum
AATAAAGTAGTGAAAAAGACAGAATTAAAAAAATTGAACTTTGATATCAATATCAAAAATAAATTTTAAAATTACATGACAAAAAGAGAGCAAACTCTAATCAAGACTTCTGGAGAGAGATTAATTTCAAAAATAAAATAAAATAATAATATTTTCTCCATAAATGGAGAGGTAGGCTATTTATAGCTAAAAACTTGCTATAGTAAAAGTGATACAATGTTTCTACAATAACACACTCAATAACTTTTCAACAAATACTTATTGATGTCACGTATGACTGTTGATTGCTGAAAATCTCAGTTTTGATTTATTGAAGGACTTTTTCTATTTGTTGAATGAAATCTCCTCTACTACTCGGCCTTGCTAATTGCACAGTTGCAACTGACTTTTGTTGTACATATATTGGGTGGCATCTATTGGGGTCAAATATCTAGAATTGCGTAGAAATTATTTTTCACATCCGACACATAAGTCAAATTTTAATTTTTATACCACTTGCAATGGTCTTGGAGGGCTAGCTATGAAAGTCCTTTGTGTTCCTCAGACTTGTGAAAAATAAATTTCTGAAAACAGAATGTGAAATTTGTAGAAAAATTATAAGAGTAGTGAAATTTGATGTTCATTATGAAATATTTGAGTAAAATATTCATATCCTTCTTGTACTGAGGGAGGATGAATCTCAAATTTATGACCATCTATTGACTACCATTGGTGTAAGAACCACTGAGAAAATTTAGAGACTGGTTATTTTCTTTAGAGAAAAAAATCAAAAGTTCTTGCTAGTGAAAAGGTGAATGCATTCACTTACGTTCTTTGATAATCAACATAATTATATCTCGAGGGTCATGATCTTCAATAAGCCTTTGATATTTTATTGGATGCATTTTTTATTTTTTAGGTGAGACTATCTTGTTAATCCACATCATGGTCTAAGTAACATATTTTTTTTTATTTTTTTATCTTTATGGAAATTGAACAAGCAAAATTTAGTATCCGCGAGGATAAATTCACAGTACTTCTGAGTGTATATAGGAGTACTTTTTGAATAAAATTTGCTGTAGGGTTAAGTATTCTCCTAACTACCTCATGAGGACTGGAGTGTCAAAATTTGAATTCAATTTGTATCACTGGATAAACACTATCATCTTAAAAATAAGTCGAATCATTAGAAGAGAATCTTCTACTTGAACAAATTGATTGTGCTATAGATGATGAATATGTTTTACTCAGCATTGGT
>NW_025834133.1:0-1645 GCF_002878395.1 Capsicum annuum
TGAGTCAAAAGTTCATATCGTATAATACCGCCATTAAGAAGATTGAGAAACTGTTTGGTCAAATGTCAGTTGCATTAAATCAGCACTAATAAGGTACATATCCGAGCAACACTATGTTAAATCCTAAAAATGAAGGTCAATTCTTGGATTTACTATAATGAGCATTAAGATAACTATTTATTTACCTACACTTGTGTTTGTTGAGAATGAGGTCGATAGAGTGATTGTCGATGATAAGAAAGTGGTTGAATTTGAAAATATAGTTATTTATGAGAATGCAGCTGAAAAGCCTCTAGTTGCTAAAGAAGGGGCTAAGGAAAAAAGGTAAAGAAAAGTAGGTCCAACAAGTATTTACTCCTATTTCATGACTTCATCCTCCTTTTTCATAAATAATAAAGGAATAGGTTAAAGAGGGAAAGTATCAAAGTTCATTCCCATGTTAGAAGAATTATTATTGAACATCTCTCTAGTTGAGGGTACTACATAAATGTCGAGTCATGAAAAGTTTATGAAGGAGTTTGTGATAAATAAGAGAACTAAGAGTTTTGATCCCATTTATAATGTGCACCTTTGTGTGAATTAGGTGCTAACATTAACTTATTTTGGGATTAGTAATAGTCGTTCTAGATTTATGCAGATGGACTGATCTGTAGATGTGTTCCTGAGTGAAGATTATGAGTGTTCTTAAGGCATGTCACTCTTCAATAGTTGGGGGTCATCATAGTAGTGCACAAAGTGTGTATAAGATCATACAATAAAGGTCTTACTAGCCTACCATATATGAAGATGCAAAGGAAAATGCAAAACCCTATGAATAATGCCAACCACAAGGAAACATCTTGCGAAGGCAAGAGATTTCAATGACCATGATATTTAATATTAAACTATTTGATGTATGAGGCATTCATTTCATAGGCCCCTTTGCGAGCTCATATGATTTGAAGTATATTTTGACTAAGGTTGACTAAGCTTCAAAGAAGGTAGAATAAGTTATGCTTCTAAATAATGAAGTGAGGACTGTGATTGTATTTTTTAGAAACAATAAATTCTCCAAATTTGGGACACTAATGCCAATCATTAGTGAGGAGGCTCACATTTTTGCAATCATTTATTAAGATCCCTAGTTGAGAAATATAGTGTGAAGTATAGGTATACAACCCTACCATCCTCAAACACAAGGTCAAGTTGAGGTGTCCAATCATGAGTTAAGTTCATTTTGGAAAAAACTATGAATACAAATACGATAGATTGGGTTATAATATTGGATGATGCATTATGGGCTTACTGAACAACATTAAAAACTCATATTAGTGTTTCCCCATAACAACATATGTATGGAAAATCATGTCACTTGTCTATCGAACATTAGAATAAGGAATTGTAGGCACTAAAGAGGTTAAATCTAGAGTAAAGTGATGTGGAAAGGCTGAGACTTGAGCAATTGAATGAGATGAACTAGTTTTGTCTTAGAGCATATGAAAGTTCAGTTTTGTACAAAGAGAATATAAAAGCATACCATGATTGAATTTTAGAAAGGAGAGACTTCATTGTTGATGATAAGGTTTTATTGTTTGAATTCAAACTTCACTTATTTCTTGGAAATTTAAAGTCAAAATAGAGAGGACCATATAGAGTGGTAACAGTG
>NW_025834134.1:0-5140 GCF_002878395.1 Capsicum annuum
TCTTCTTAAATTAAGATAATTTTTTTAATCTTTATCAGATTTTACCTAAATATTATTAGAGTTTAATAAAAATTTAATTTTGAATGAAAAACTATTTATAATCGGATAAGATTGGTTTTCCTGTTATGAGAAAGATAAACAAACGAAAAAGAAAGAGTAATAATTATAATAGATTAGCTTTTAATTGCATTTTACATGCTAATTTCTTCCCGGAATACAAATATTTTATTTGCATTTTACGTAGTAATTTATTTCTGGATCATAATATTTTGCATGCATATAAAAGGAGAAGCAAACAATTTTTCGATGTCAAGTGTTATTCAATTTTAGGATGTTAAGTTTAATTACAAGAAAATTTTCAATTAAAAATAACTTAATTACAATTTTGAATCAATTCACAAAAATTTGCATATATGTTAACTTTTACAAACTTTTAAAGTTTTACTACTAGTTACTCCCAAAAAAAATTACAACAAATACTATTAAATTGTTGTGGCTTTTTAAAATCAACTTTTTTCTTTGGAGATTGTGGCATTTCAAGATCCCTATTGATGAAGTTTTGCAAAGGTGTGGTATCAATATAGTTTCAAGATGAAGGTGTTGTTCAATACCTTATTTAGAGACTGTTCATCATGTGTTTGTCACTAGTGAATTTGCACAAAGAATTTTGAGGCATTTTGCTATTTGTTCAAGAGCGGATGGACCTTTTCTGAAATTCCATCAAACAATCAACAAGTGGTGGAATGTAGAGTGTTCTAACAGATTAACCAATCATTTATGCCGTTCTAGGAATGATTTGTTGGAACTTGGAACGTATGAAAGAGTAGGAATAAGGTGAATCATGAAGGTGTGGTGAATTGGAGGAGCGTTATATATGAGATATCAAGAAGTTTGAAACTCTTTACCACTGTTTTATAACCTTGGATACAAGGAATCCCTCAAGAATGGGCATTGCCGGTGGATTTGCTTCAAACTTTTACACCTGCAGCGAGATCTATACAGGTATGTTGGAATTTTCCTAAGAGAAGCTGGTTCAAATGTAACTCAGATAAGACTTTTAATGGTAACCCTGGTCCAAGTTCAATAGTTTTATGTGTTAGGAATCATGAGGGTGATCTACAGTTTACTTTATGTAAGCGAAAAACAGAATCTACAAGTTTATATGCAGAAACTTTGGCTATGAAAGAAGGTTGTGATTACTGTTGTTGTTGACACTTAATTTTTTCCTTCAATGACTGAGTTTAATTCTATGTTTCTTCGGTTTGAATAAAATTTAAATATTTATTTTCTTCGGATAAAACTTTCTAAAGCATATTTGTTTGGGTTAATTTTGTCATTTAAATGACAAATTATACATTTTCGTATTCATGTATGCGAAATCGTATGATTTTGGCTGCCTAATAATTATTTTATCAAAAAATCAAATTTTAATTAAGAACTATCTTGGAAAATTAATTGAAATGGGTAGAATCTTGATTCAAATATAATTTGTTGTAAAAATAATTTATTTGGAAAATATTTATTTGATTTTTGTTCAACCAAGAAACTTGGGATTAACCGATTGATGATTTGTATTGAATTTTGTTTCAATTTATCTAATTTATTAGATTTGACCAAAATTGAAATTAATTTGACCGAAGTTGCAATGCAATGGGCTAATGAATTTCTAATTTAGTTAAAATTTAAACATAATTGGCTAAAATTCTCAGACCACCAAATAATTAAGAAATCTGGTGGTTTTCACCTCTCCTCTCGCCGGTGCTCTCTTGACACCCACGTTTCCATCACCGTCTCTATTAACATCACCTTAATTCCTTTTATTCTCCTATTTTTCTGAAAAACACAGACCAAAGGAGGACTTTTTCCTCCACTGCAAGCTTATGAAAAGGGAGAGATATAGAGATTGAATAATCTTTGGAGTATTTTACCTTTTATTCAACAAACAAATAATTGTTCATGTCATGATCCAAAAACTCGGGTCATGATGACACTTATCGCAGCTAAGTCTTGACAAGTAAGCCAATCACCAAAACTGATACGTAAATTAAAATCACAACACAAATCCCAAGGAAAGTTTTCTAGAACAAAGTTAGACCAAATATATGCGTAAAGGTAAAAGAGGTCTAAATCAAAATAATACCATAAACCATCCCCAAAATCTGGTGTCACAGTGTAAGAACAATCTACATACAACTCAAAGTTTGAAAGTACAATTGATAATCCAAAAAGGAATACAAGGCTATCTCTGAATACAAATCAAGACATAAACTAGGTAGGATGGAGTGGGAGGTCAATTTTGGAAGCATAGATCGGCCACTACCTCGGATATATCGAATCACTAGACAAACTCAGTTTATGTGGTGCACTTGTACCTGGATCTGCATTGAAAGGGCACAGTAGAGATGGGTATGGTTCACTTGTACTCAATAGGTATCATAGACCAGCTGAGAAAAGTAGAAAATAAAGTACATAAATACACACTATGAGCATGTCACCTGTAAGCAGAAATATCCCAAACGATAGCTCACACTTTCTCTGCTAATATTTCTAAAAAAGCCTATCAATATGAGAATAGTTACATAGAAGAAACATAAAAGTCATGTATCAGATAAGAATACAGAAGCCCAATGAAAATGAAAACATGAATACAATGCAATGAGAGTGATAATGAATGATGATGTGATATGATCAAAGTTATCGCATAAACTCTATATACACCTACCGAGCATCAGTTCTTCCAGGTGGGAACACGGGGGGTTTGCAACTCATATACAATCTCAATATCTATATCTTTTCTCTGACTCATGGGATATGACAGAGGGTTTTGTAAACGTATCTCATTTTTGTCAAAAATCAGTATTTCCGTTGTGGTACCAATATCTCATAAATGTATGTATGATATAAGGTTGTAATGATCATAATCAAACTGGTATAAAGATCTCAAACCCAACCAATATACACGCACATGAGCTAAAAATTCACTTAGTATTTCAATCATCCATGATTCAATATAAGCCATATACCATTAGAGAGAAATATGCAGTTAGGACATTAGTAATATCACATTAGCCCAAACTTAGGCATTTTCTATCCTGAGAGAAGCACCAAAGGTATACAAAAGGCCAACAATATCGGGTAAGGCCCCTACATGGGTCACTCATAGTAAATATCAACTCAGATCACCAATAATAACAACGCAAACCACTACACGGGAATACAATAGTAATAATATTAATTTTATGCTTATTACCCATATACATAACATGATTTTATACAAATATTAACTACTCTGCCCAATCTGAAGAAAGTTAAGCCATAACCTACCTCGTGACGTTGAAACCCAAGCCAAAAGACCTTTATGCGTTTCCCCTCTTGAATAGTCCTAGAATTAACTAAAACATACACATATAGAATCTATGCTTCAAAAAGAAGCCAATGATACCTATATTGACTTTTTTCAAATCGAGGTCAAAACGGAACCTAACTCGGGTTTTCAAAAGAAAAGGTAAAACCCAAATTTTAGTTTATAAACATATTACCCATGATTTAAGAAAATCATAGAAGTAAACCCAAGTGAAAACGAGTTAACAAGGTTTAAATTGAAGAAAATCATTTTTAGGCCTTCCAAGCCAAAGACTCCAAAGTCCACTTTCAAAAACACAATTTAAAGGAATTTGATGACAAGAATCGAAGTAAAATAATTCAAATAGCGATTTGGAGCTTGCCCAAGCTCGAAAATATCTTCAAAAATCCTCTCAACCCGAAGGTCAAATTCTTAAAAATGAAAGAAAAATTGAGAAAAATATATTTTATACTTGACCCAGCGGTGACCGCTTTATATTTTATACCTGACCCAGCGCTGACCGCTAAAGCGGTCACCGCTTTAGCCCGGGTCGATCGCTAAAGCGGACCGACCCTATAAGGGTTTATTGCTAAAGCAATCCCTATACTGCTAGGTCAAGGCCCGGTTTAGCGGTACCTTACTACTAGCTGGACTCAATTTTAACAGTCCCATGGCTACTAAAGCGGCTGCACCAAATAATTGGTGCACCAACAACTTTGCTAAAAATGCAAACCTACGGATCGAGCCCTTGAGATTTATTTAGAATCTCATGTAGAAAAATGAAATATGCTACTAGACTAAAATCAATGCTTTGGAGTCAATGGCGACATTAGATTGCGCACAACTCCAAATCATGGTTGGCCGATTCTTCTCATGAGGCTTCAACTAATGAGAAGTATATGCCAAAACCTTACCCTCCTACACCAACACGATACCTATCCCAACACCAAAAGTATCAAAGAAGATGGTAAAGCCCATGTCATCCTTAGGCAAAGTAAAGATAGAAGCTGATGTAAATAAATCCTTGAGATTTTAAAGCTCGTCTCACAAGCATCAGATCACTGAAAGGAAATATTCTTCTGAGTCAACTTGGTTGGTGGAGCTGTAATAGATGAAATACCCTCAACAAACCCCCGATAGTAGCCTGCTAAACCAACCAAACTTTAGATCTTGAGAGGAGAAGTAGGCCTAGCCCAATTATGACCCATTATAATATTGGTCAGATCGACCATGATACTATCTTTGGTCACAACATAAGCCAAAAAAGAGATAGACTCCAACCAAAACTCACACTTGAAGAACTTAACATACAACTTGCCATCTCTCAATCTTTAAAGAACAATCCAAAAATGCTTCTCATGGTCAACTCCACTCTTGGAGTAAACTAAGATATCATCTATACATATAATGAAAAAAGATTTAATATACTACCAAAACACCCAGTTGATCAACTCTATAACATGGATGGGCATTGGTTAACTCAAAGGACATGACCAAGAACTCATAATGACCATATCGAGTATGAAAAACTATCTTTAGAATATCCGAAGCTTTAATCCTCAACTGGTAATACCCAGACCTTAAATCAATCTTCAAAAACATTGAAGAACCCTAAAGTTGATCAAATAAATTGTCAATACAAGGAAGAGGACACTTATTCTTAAATTTCAACTTATTTAACTACCGATAATTAATACACATATGCATGGACCCATCCTTTTTCTTCAAAAAATAAAAGATAGGCACACCCCAATGTGATACACTAGGCTGGATAAATCCCTTAGCCAAAAACTCCTA
>NW_025834135.1:0-1674 GCF_002878395.1 Capsicum annuum
TCAATTACAGGGTCAACAAAATACGTATTATGTTGGCGGGTTGACGGTATTTGAGCTGACGGAAAGGAATGCATCCCACACCATGGCTCTTATGCACAAGCATTTTGCCAGTAATAGTGCCACGCCAGCCTTCCCATATGCTAAGGTAGGCTACTTCAGATAATTTCAGTCACTAAGCAATAAAAAACTTGTTAAATTTTACTGCAGTGTAAATATGTTGCAACTCACATATACATTACCTTAGTTAGGAGGATTTGGAGGTCGAGAATTAGGGTATAAGGTTAGGAATTAGGCAAGCATTGTATCACTTTCCTACAGGATTATGCTTGGGATATTATGGAGGCTGTACCTGTTTCGCCTTTAGTACCAGCAGTATTAGTAGTTTTTGGGTAGTTTTCTGTCTTGTGATCTAAGTTGCTACTCTTTGTGTCTTGTGTTTTAGTTATCACATGATTTTGATGTTGTTACTGTTTCCCTTCCCTGTATACAATGTCATGCTTCCTCATGTATATGTTTTATTTATTTCCTTCTGTATGTTATTTTATTTGTTTTAGTTGAGCTAGGACTCTTGTGAAAATAGCCTCTCTACCTCCGTAAGGTAGGGGTAAGGTCTGCGTACACCCTACCCTCTCCAAACCCCACCTTGTGGGATTACACTGAGTATGTCGTTATTGTTGTTTGCTCACATGTTTAATGCTGTCTTGGATTGCTTTTTTGATATTGTGGATTCCAATCCTATTTGAAGTTCCTCGATTCCATAATTCAATACTCGGTCGAAGTCAAAATCGACTGGGGGCTCACATGGTCAAATCCTGAAACAAAATTCAAATTCGGGTTCCATTTCTGAGCCTAAGCTGCATGCACTAGATGTTGTATTTGCATTATTGAGTTTAGTTGATATCCTTATCATGAGTCGGTCATTTGTCAGTGACTAAGTTAAGGTGTTTAACTAACTACAATAGAATGAATGTATAGACGTACATGATTTTTTTGCTTTTGCAGAGGTTACTGCCACTGAAATCAGATTGTATCCCTGGTTCTAGGCAACTCGATGAATCTTTCGGGATCACCTTTCCAGATTTGTGTTCCCTGAATAACTACTTGAGACACCGGGGAACTCATCCTTCTACTCAGGGCAATACCGTATATACATGGATCAATAAGAAAGGAGATGTGACAGATCGGAGGATGTATAGAACACTTCACTCAAATGCTTCAACTATAGCTCAGAAGTTGTTAACATGCAAGAAACCAGCCATCATGCCTGGCGTTAGAGTTTACTTGATCTACGTTCCAGGTCTTGACTTCATCGATGCTTTTTTCGGGTGCCTGAGAGTTAAAGTCATACCTGTACCTGCCATACCTCCTGATCCAACACAGGGATGTAAACAGGCACTTCTGCATATTGCAAACATTGCTAAAACATGCGATGCTGTAGCAATATTGTCAACATCTATATACCATTTTACAGTCTAAGCCTTTTCTGTAAAGAACATGGTATTCGGTAGAGGCAATGGGAGATCATCCGGTGCCTGGCCGGACCTGCCTTGGTTGTACACCGACTTATGGATCAAGAGAAGCAAAATTTTCAAGAACATCAATGAAGTAGCTCAAGAAGACCACAATCCTTTGCCAGATGATTTATGTTTTCTCCAGTTCACTTCTGGTTCAACT
>NW_025834136.1:0-2533 GCF_002878395.1 Capsicum annuum
TCAGAGATCACTAAAATCTCCTCCAACCTTATCTTTATGCATTTCCCGCATTTTGAGATACTCAAACTTTTTATTATGTTCTTATTTTCTTCTGGTTCTATATATTTGGGATGTTGTATTAGAAATTGAGTTTTTGTCTTATCTATCATAGAAGGTAGATAGGTGCCATCACTATCCTAATTTTGGATCATGATAAATGATATCAGAGGCTCAGGTTCATTGGTCTCACAAATATAAGCCAAGTCTAGTAGAGTCACGTGGATTGATGCGAAGACGTCTATTACCTATCTTCAGAAAGCTATAATACTTTATGAAGTATCCATTTTTTTTTCTCTCTCTCTTATCGTGCAATATTAATCCTTTAACTTAAAACACTAAAAATTTTATTTTATTCTCTTATAGATAGTGAGGATTTGTGCATCTCAGGATAGTGGACAAAAACCCCTGCCATCCCCTAAGTTGATCACCCCATATAGGATGCGAACATAGGGAAGGAGACGTAGTAGGAGCAAAGGTCATAGTAGAGAGAGAGTTCGAGGAGTCTCTCAGGTTCCTAACCAGGAAAGGTCTCCTGAGGTTGAGTTTTAGGCAGGTGATGATAATGTTCAGGTTCCAGGTAATAATGTGGGCCTGGGCTAGGAACCACTGGGTTTTGTTGCTACACTGGTTTTTCAAGATATGTTGATTCGGGTTTTGGGTGTTTTTAAGACTATCACTCAGGGAGATGGATCATTTGGTACGCGATAGGGTTCACATATTACGATGGGGGCAGAGACCCCAGATCAACAACCCATACTAATTTATTAGGGTCTAGTTGTTTAGTTAGTATCAATGTATGATGGTATTTCTTTACTAGGGGTAGGATCTATCAATGGGGTAATGCCAACTCTATCTGATAAGAGGTAGCAACAGTTTGAGAAGTTTAGGAGTATGGATCCACTGTAGTTTCAGGGTGATCGGTATGAAGATTCCTATGAATTTCTGGTTAGTTTCCATGAGAGACTTCAGAGTATGGGATTTTTTGACTCCTAGGGGGTTGATTACATGCCTTACAGATGCGTGGTCCTTCCAAGCAATGGTGGCACTCCTATATGATTCTAGGCCAGTAGGTTTTCCATCGATGACTTAGGTTGTATTTGTACAAGCTTTTCTTGACAGATTCATCCCTCGTTGCTTGAGCAAGGATGTAGGAACCAATTTGAGCATTTAAAGTAGGAGGACATTTTTGTGGCTGAGTACAATTTTATTCATTATCCCGTTATGCTATGGTGATCTTGTTAGATAAGGCCGAGATGATCAGAAGGTTTATGAGTGGTTTGATACTTAGGATCAAGGAGGCTCTATTTACTGTAGCCCAATCTGGGGCTTCTCTTCGCAGGGTGGTTGAGTCGGCAAATGAGTTTGAGTTAATACATCGTTAGGAGTATAATTATCTGAGGGGCAAGCGATCCCACACATCACATCGAATCAATAGTAGCTCATTTGGATGTAGAGGTTCATTTAGAGAAGATTTTTTCCCTCAATATGGTAGACTTGTCCTGGAAGCTATGTAGACATTAGAGAGTGGACATTCAGGTCGGGATTCTAATGGTTTAGGATAAGTTTCATAGGGTTCATCTCAATGGTTTTTAGGTTGTGGTGGCCATACCTGATATTCAGGTTATTCTCGGCAATTTATGGCTTCCAAGTCCTATTATGAGTGTGGTATCTAGATCATCTTGGAAGGGATTATCCAGTATACAAATAATGGGTTCCACAATTGGGTTATCAAGCCCTTACTAGAGCAGCAGCGCATCCGACTAGGAGTCGACGTAGACCTCAGAGAGGTAAAGGTGCACCACTAGCTGGACAGAGAGGTGGTAGGGGAGTGACTCAAGAGATAGATGATAGAGCTCACTGTTATGCCTTCCTAGGGAATCCTGAGGAAGATTATTATAATGTAGTCATTACAGGTACCATCTTAATTTGTCATCAACCTGCTTCAGAGGTATTTGAACCTATTTCTATTTTTTCCTATGTGTCTACATACTTTACTTCTAGACTTGATATGACATGTGATTTATAGCTGTGCCTATTTATGCTTTTACCCTAGTAGGTGATTGTATATGGTGGATCAGGTGTACCGATCTGGTGTTGTTTCTATTTTAGGGTGTGATACCTAGGTAGATTTGATTATCCTTGATATGATCAATTTTGACGTAATGTTAGGCATGGATTGTATTTCTCCTTATAATGCTATCTTGGACTGTCATGCCATGATATTTACTTTGGCTATGTCTGATCGTTCGAGGTTGGAGTGGAGGGGTATTTAGAGCTCATACCTACGAAGGTGATTTCGTTCATTTTGGTCCAGCGGTTAGTTGAGAAGGGATATCTTTCATACATGGCTTAGGTTCATGATACTAGTATTGAGACACACTTTATGGAGTCAATGAAGGTGGTTATAGAGTTCATGAATGTATTTTCTACCAATCATCTAAATGCTTCTCCTGATAGAGACATTGACTTTGGTATTTATTTAGATCCTGGCAGT
>NW_025834137.1:0-1341 GCF_002878395.1 Capsicum annuum
TCGTGATATTATAAGCTATCCAATGTCGTGACGTATTTTTTCCTTCATAATTTTTGCTGTTTCTTATTCTCCATAGCTCCCATACTATGATACTTGGTAGATCTTGATAATATTCCTTCATACCATGCCTCACGTTTGCTTTCTGCCACATCATAATAACTTTCCTTAAGCTTAGTCCTTGGATGCTTAAGCCTACAAAAGAAGAAAAATAGGAGCAAGTCCTGTTAGCAGCTTCTGATTGTATGAACATATGAGACATTGTCTCTTATACAAGATTTGGATAGCGCCAACACCTGGATGGTCCTTCATAACCCCATCTCCTAATTCTATAATCCACTAATACTTTGAATTTCCATAATCTCCACATGAAAAAAATCAATTTTGAATTGCAGTCCTTTTACCCATATCTCCTTTAATATTTGATTAGGCTGCTTAATATGACAGATGTATTCTCATGTTCTGTCATCCTCTTATATACCCCTTGAAGGTGTTATCTTATTTTTGATATGATTGGCATCTCCTCTGGTGATATCTCATTGATCAACTACATATTCCATTCTCCTTCAATCCCTAATCTTATATCTGCTAATATCTATCATCCCACTCTAGTCCATTATCAATGATACAATACAAAGCCTCATCCCTATCCAATTATCATACCATAATTGAGCTATTCATTTAATTATTTTCTACCATATCTGATGCTTTATCATATCTTTGGCCTACAACATTTTCTTCCTGACCTATGAGCCCCATAACCCTTCTTCTACATTACCAGATTTGGGTTTTCTTTCTTGTAATACTTGTTATACATAAACGAATCTACATATATGGCTTGGTTATGAAGTTCCACTATAATTTTTAGAATAATGACATGGTTACATCTTGAAATAGTCTAAAACAAATTCCTCCCTCTTTCTTTGTTAAGCATAAATTTTTTCATCTTGTCTAGTGCCTACATCTCCCACCTACACTACTACTCTAATAAAATTGGGTCATCATTCTTTGAATGATATTAATGACATTCAAAAGAGGGTTCATCACTGACAGATAATGTATAGGAATGATTTTTAACATATGTTTAGTATGGATTGCTTTCCTTCGTAGGATAATAATTTCCCTCTTCATCATTGAAATTTGGTACTGACTCGATAGATCATTTGCTGGTAGAAGGTCTTTTTCTTTCTCATGTAGAAAATAGGGCACCCTAAGTAAGTAAATGGGAACTCCCTCCTTAGCATACTAGTGACTACCCCTGCTAATACCACCTCTTCCCTCGTGAAATATTTTTAGGAAAGTAAATTGCACTCTTTCTTTGTTAACCTTTTGCGTAGATACTTT
>NW_025834138.1:0-1308 GCF_002878395.1 Capsicum annuum
CCAGTGAGGCTGGAAAGTAGGCTAGTGTGGTCCTTTGGGGTGGGCGGGGCCATTTGAGTTATCAAATGGGCGAAACGATGCAAACGGGGAATTTTTGAGAACTGATGTACTATAGCCCACGGTTCTGGGGGGCGGGTTACCGACGTGCTGTAGGTCAAAAATTGATTGGGGCATGCCAGAGAGGTTAGGGTGCAGCCTATTATGGTTTGTTCGGGTCAGTGGGGCCATTTGGGTTGTCAAATGAACGAAACAACCTAAACGGAGAATTTTTAGGCCAAATCGATGTGCTATAGACCACGGTTCTTGGGGTGGGACTTGGGTCCAGACGTGTTGTGGGCCAAAAATTGACTGAGCATGCCATGGAGGTTAGAAAGCTGCCTAGTAATGGTCGTTGGGGTGGGGCGGTTATTTGAATGGTCAAACGGATGAAATAGCGTGAACGAGGCATTTTTGGGCCAAATCGGTGTGTTATAGCCCACGATTCCAGGGGTGGGCTCGGGGTTCGAGCGTGCTGTGGGTTAAAAATTAAATGAAGTGTATCAGGGAGGCTGGGAACTGGATTAGTGTGGACCGTTGGGGTGGGCGGGGCCATTTGGGTTTTTAAATGGGCGAAATAATGCGAACGGGGAATTTTTAGGGTAAATCGATTTGCCATAGCCCACGATTCCAGAGGTGGGCCACGGTTCGGGCATGTTAAGTGCCAAAAATTGATCGAGGCATGCCAAGGAGGATGGGGAGCATCCTAGTGTATGCCATTAGGGTGGGTGGGTCCAGTTGAGTGGTCAAACAAGCAAAAAAGTGCAAACGAGGCATTTTTGGGCTAAATCAGTGTGCTATAGACCAAGGTTTTAAGGGTGGGTCCGGGGTCCAAGCATTCAGTGGGCCAAAAATTGAGCGGGGCATGTTGGGGAGGCTAGGGAGCAGCTAGTATAGGTCATTGGGGTGGAAGAGGATATTTGGGTGTTCAAATGGGTGAAAGAACATGAACGGGGCATTTTTAGGCCAAATCGGTGTGCTAAGCCCACGATTCCCAGGGTGAGTCTAGAGTTCGAGGATGCTGTGAGCCAAAAATATATTGGGGCATGCTAGGGAGGTGGGTTAGCGACCTAGTTTGGGTCGTTGGGGTGGGCAGGGCTATCTGGGAAGTCAAACAGGCGAAACAGCACAAACGGTATATTTTCGGGCTAAATCAGTGTGCCATAGACCACGGTTTTGGTGGTGGGCTCAGGTTCGAGCGTGCTATGGGATGAAAATCAATCATGGAGTTGTAGGAAATCTGGGAAGCATCCTAGTATGGATCGTTGGAAG
>NW_025834139.1:0-8335 GCF_002878395.1 Capsicum annuum
GGTGATTATTTCCTTTTATATGCGACATGATGTTGTTTGAATTTTGGGTTGTCATAGAGGTATGCATGGGAAGTATAAGGTTATGAGCTGGTTCTCCCGAGCCTCCTCGGTTATGGGTGCCAGTCCGCCCCAATAGGATTTGAGGTGTGAAAATCTACCTCTAACTTTCTAACACCACTTAAGATAAAATCTTATCATAGAAAGAAGAGAGTATCTAATCCCCACATTAATAATAAGGGAAAACCATCACAAGGGAACGAACCCAACAAATCTAAGAGACGAATCCATGACACCTCAATATCGATGTTAAAACCACTATCGAGCGATGAACTAATCACAACCAAATAATGGACCTCAAATTGGTCAATCTTACAAACGGCTTATATGGGAAGGGATAACCAAAACAAAAGCCTTCGCAACCCAAAAAGCAATTCTAAGAATCTCAAACTCAATAACAAGTAATATAACTAAATTACCAACTTAAAAATCACACAGAACCATAGAAGGTGAACTTACCTTTGATACCACAATATATTCTCAAATTAGTCTAACACTGTAATACCCCACACTTCTGCTAGTTTAAATTCATCTCTAGAATATCAAAGATCTTTCTTCAAAGATGAATATATTTTATTCCATGTGAAATTTTAAGATTTTGACTTTTTATCACATGGAAAATTGAATAAACTTTCCATCAATACCAAATTCACCTAAATCCGACACTCGAACAAAGAGTTAGAGCCATTTTAGTAATATAGTGTACCACCTCGTACTTTAGCACGTCGCAGAGTTAGTCAAAATGGCAATTGTCAAAATCCAGTGAGCCTCCACGATTATGGCGCATCGCTCCAAGGCTCAATTTCAGAGTTATCAATTTCCAGTGCAACAACGTGATACCACCACGTTGTGGTGCTTTTCTAGTTCGCAACCAAGGTGGCAATGCGATTTTCACCGCATCGCACCACCAACCAGTTTTCCAATTGTCCAGTTTCCAGTGTGCTAGCGCAATTTCACCGCGTCGCACCAGCATGAAAAATTAAGATTTTTAGATTCCGTTATTTAATTCCAAGGACCAATTGATAATTTCATAAAGCCCTTAATCATCCTATATACGGGATTTAAACCCTTAATAGCCAAAACTTGCTCATTTTTTTCAATATTCCTCAAGAACAAAAACATTCTCTCTCACAAATAGAAAACCCTAGCACCCTAGTTTCAAAAGTAATCTCAAGAATCCCTCCAAGAGTATTCAAAAACTTCAAGAATCTAGATTTCCAGGTATGTTAGATGTTGATTCTTGGGTTCCTTCCACTCAAGAAGTCCAAGAATCCTTTTAAAAATTATAAAGTTTATGTATTTATGAGATTTCATGATTTATGTGTATTGAAGTTCATGATTATGTGTTGTTGAGTTTTAATTCATGATTTAGGCTATAAGTTTTAAGAATTAATTCTAGCATGTGATGAATTGTGTGATGTTCATGATAAAACCCCTTCAAATTGTTTGTTTGTTGATGAAATCATGATACTTAGGTGTAGTATTTGTTGTATAACCAAAGCATGCTCCCCATACGTTTGATAAAATGCTTGTGTGAAGGAAGTAGGTTCATTATAGCATGTTGACAAGAATTCCCCAATTATGTATAAGTTCATGCATGCCAAGTGTTTATTAAAAATCCTTAGTAAATGCATTGTGACATGTTAGCATGAAATCCCCAATTATGTACACTTTAATGCATGTTAACTGTTTGATGCAAGACCTTATTGGATGAATTATGAGATATTGGTTTGCATTCCTTATGCAACCACATGTTAATATTTCCAAGTGCTTGAAGAAATGCTTTATTGAGCGTATGGTGAATGATAGTCTATTGTTATGTTGGTCAAGAGTGGCTAGGTCTTGTATTATTTATGTTATCGAGTCCTGGGGGTATTTATACCCGATAAATTAGCTGATTGTCTAGAGCCAGTGTCAGTTTTTTAAGATAATCTCAGTCGTGCCATGATCAACAGAACTCAGTACTCTCAGACAGTTACAAAATGTAGGAAATCTCAGTATCATTAGCATTCCAGCTTCTGTTCAATACTCAGCTCAGATCTTAGTAGTATTCAAGTATTCAATTTAGAACTTAGTAGTATTCAGTCAGATAACGAAATCCAGTAGTATTCTGTCAGTCTTTGAAACCAAGTGAACTCAGCTAGACCAGTCAAGTAACATGATCAATAACAGATCAGCTCAATCTAGTACAGTCTAGGGATGGGGGCTCACCCGTTAGAGAAGACTGATCCCTAGAAGCAATCCCTAAGTTCCAGAATTACATAGCCAGTGTAGGTATGAGATGTCACTTTCTAGATAGGTCTGACATACTCAGTGGTCACCCATTAGTATAGGACTGATCCCGGGGTTCACCCATTCGATAGAACTGACTCCATAGCAGTAGTGTCTTTACGCGTGGCACGGTAATGACACCCTTCCAACTGGGTTATAGGTTGGACCCTAAAGTAGCTAGAAGGGGCATGTTGATTAGATGACTACCTCCCACAATCTCAGCTTTAGAATCAGTCTCAGTAAAAGAACTCAGCTCAGTAGCACAAATTCAGGACTTTTAGATACATTCACTCAATAGTATTATCAATGGATTTAGAGATCACCCGCTATATAGGACTGATCTCAAATTTAGACAAGCAGTATCAGTATCAGTACCAACAGATTTGGAGATCACCTGGTAGATAGGACTGATCTCAAATACAGTTAATTAGTATCAAGTATCATTAAGTTCAGAGATCACCCGCTAGATAGGATTGATCTCAGATTCAGTTAATCATCTTCACTATTAGTATATTTAGAGATCGCCCGCTAGATAGGACTGATCTCAGATTTAATTAATCATCTTCATTATTAGTATATTCAGAGATCACCTGCTAGATAGGACCGATCTCAACCTCAGTCAATCAGATATCAGTATCAGTAGACTCAGTAATTAGAAACCCAGTTATTAGAATTCAGTATTCAGTGTTACTACAATTTCAGTTTTATTTTATGCATTCATGCATGTATCCTCATTCAGTATACTCGTGTATTTAGTCAGTATTGTTCATGCATATGAACCCTTGCATTTAGCCTTACCTCATCTAGCAAACCAGTACATTCAAAGTACTGACGCATACTTTTCTCTTCCGCTATGGTGTGTTATACCATAGGTTCAGAAGCACGAGCTTCAAAGCATCCTTAGCAGTTCAGACTCATCCAGTAGTAGTAGACTTAGCAGTGAGTCCTCATTATTTTAGGATGTTCCTTATTTCAGTAATTCATTAGATTCAGTATTTTAGTAGACGGAGTTGGTTGGGGGTTTGTCCCATCTACTCTAAGTTCTGACAGTTTAGAGGCTTTTAGACTAGAAGTTTAGACAGTTGTTTTAGTTTGGGTATTGATATATTTTATATAGTTGTAATTCAGTTTGAACCTTATGGAAAGTTTTCCACCAGTTTTCCACATTTTTACAGTATATTATTCAATTATTGTAGCAGGTACCAAAAAAAGGTTAGCTTATGGTCCTTCGGGATTATGAGCACTATGTAGCATCCAGGATACCAGACTCAGGGCGTTACAAACACATCTAACAAAGAGGGAAAAATCAACCTCACCGTGCTATGAGGAAAAAATCATCAAATCGGGCTATATTTACTCAAGCCACCGAATAAGATTACAAAATTAAATTCTAACTAGATAACACTAGTCTAAACAGCTACCCAGCGAGGATTAATTACATCACACAGTAATATCAAATAATATCAATAACCTCAAGCAACAATAACAACAACAATAACAATATCCACATCAATATAATTAATAGGCGGTACCAAAATGAACATCAATATCATGTAACACTCAAGTTCCACAACAAGGCCAGTGTGCTAAGATAAATAGGACTTGAACCCAAAAACTACACCTATAGAGGAAAATATCAATACAAACCTACTCCATTCACTACTAAAAAAAATAAATCACAGAGTAGTAACATAATCATGAATTCAATAATAAGGCACATAACAACCAATATCAATTCAGCAAAGCATATAATCATCAATGAGTATGAAAACCCCAATAGACATCATAAAAGATAAATACGGAAAATAAAAGCACATCTATCACGGTGGAGTCCGCAATAATATGCCTGTTAGGCATAGGGAGAATAAATATGAATGGGCCCAAACTCAGATTAATTGGCTAAATCATCAACTGAGGCGCCGCGAGCACTATCTCTAACTAAAGATGCCATAGTATCATGAGATGATCTGAATGAGCTGAATGACTTAAAATGCCATAGTGAGGACACTTTCTAGATCAGTTGTCAATATCTCTGTAGTCATAGCAACTCCTACAGCATCGACATGGCAGAGAAACAAACTAAGATCAAATGGCTGACCAACTAACACTGAGAAAAAAACTCTATAATTATGTCCATATTTCCGCAATCATAGCCTTTCTCAGGGAATCTAGGCTAGCAAGAATACATGCTAACTCTATCTGATCAACCATCTTATAGTTTAAAATACTAACTACGTAGAACCGATGGGCTACAAATAAAGCTGAACTCTATCGAAAGGATCCTTACTCCTGTATATAATACCAATAGCACTAAACTAATCGCATGGCCTCTTGCCGCCACTTTCATAAGCCTCAATACATGTGCTCTCTATGGTCCCTTCATAATCAACAACCTGAGGGAGGGAAGACTCATATGCTATCAAGTGCTCCAATGCCAAATGGAGTGGCAATGCTAAACATCTAATGATTCCATACACCATGCCTGAATCAAAAGGATATAATATAGGAATAAGTCTAGCCCACTCGAGAAATCCAATATCGTATTCAAAAACTGATAAAGGACCCTAATGAGCACCAATAGATCCAACTCTGATCTAAGAACTGCTCGATGAATCAAATGACATCTATGGTTGAAGGGATCTATAACATGACTCTGATTCCCAATGTTGAACGTCAAAGGGCGAAGTAGTCACGAGCTTAACTGGACCCTAAATTGGCCCTAAATCTTTCAATTGATGCTAAATATCATTAACATCCATCTCTGACTCTCTAGTTTGATGCTGCATTAAAACTCTAGAAATGCGTGCTACGATCTCATCTGTATATGTCCACATCATTTCCCATCTTGTATCGTTCATTTAGGGATAGAATACCATCAAAGGATATTTTTAAGTTTCATAGCAATGCAGACACACGATAAGGAGTCAAGAAGTGAATTTCCTAAAATGTCCCCGTAGCCTCCCAAAGATAGGTTACAGTCATCTCTGCACCAATCTGCAGGACTCTACTAACACTTACCTCTTGTACTAATACATTAATGAAACCTAGGCTCTGATACCAATTTTACACGACCCAATTTCTCAGGTCATGATGGCGCCTACTATAACCCACCAGTAGGCAAGCCCAAACCATCGTCCAGAACGGCTAGTAATGGGATACTCAATAATATAAAGAAAAGAATATGAAATAAATAAAATAAAGATCAATTACATAAGTGAATCCCAAGACCTGGTGGTATCAATACAAGATCTTCTAATATAATAAGAGTGCAAGAGTGAAATATCAATGGAATTACATTGATACAACTTATCTTTGAATACAATATAGAGACTAGTCTAATATATAAGAAGGAGGTAAGTAATACTCTGGCGTCAGGAGCTCACTCTCAGTCTCTGAACCATGGTTGCTCCGCACGACATACACATCAATGGTGATAACCCGTACTATGATCTACAGGCTGCAGAAGTGTAGTATGAGTACCAAACGAATGGTACTCAGTAGGAAACTGTCAACTGATCTCCAAAGATAAAGCAAATATATACAGCATATAAACAAAATGAAAATTACTCCTAAGAGTCCATATATCATATAACAGGTCAATGAGACAATAAGGATAGCCTATTCTATTCATGTCCAAGAGACTAACATAATAAGTCTAAGGAAGTTGAGGATGAACTATCCTATTTATGTCCAAATTCATAAATTTTAATACTATACCGTATATACCAGGCTAATATGAGAATAAAGGGCGAAAGAAAGGTAGATAACAATATACAAGGCCAAGAAATAAATATACAATATGAACAAATGAAGGAGGGATATACGGTAGTACCATAGCTACGTATAGCTATATACATATATATATATAAATACGTATAGTTGTGAGGTTAACTCAAAGCATAAAATAAATCATCATGTCCTTATTTTAAGACCTCATTATAATCTGATCAGGATTTAATACTCTTATAATCAGGGTTTCTAACCCACATGGCTAGACATGAATTAATTATGTACAATAATGCAATCGTAACATAAAAGAGGATAGGAACATATCTCAAATCTCGATACCGAATTAATGACCAATCTGTCATAAGCTAGCCATAATAATGATCATAACAATGATAATAATATCAATAACAGCATGAGTAATTGGCTATCCTGGACAACCAAACACCTAGCCAAGCCTATGCATTCTCCCACCACCCCAGACTCGGAAGGTTCAATCAATATACAACAACACAAGGCATATCCATCACCCATATTCATGCAATCATCCCATACCGACTGATAGATATAGGTGCATACTAGTTATAGGCGATACGCATGCAAGAATAAATGCAAGGTACAAAATTAACATCACAATATCATCATCATAACCATCATCATCATCTTAATCAACTTCTGACCTTGTCGGGTATCAACATATCATCATAATATCCTCCAGACTTAAACCAAGAATATATATATATCAACACAACAGTATCCTTCAAGCTCGAACTGGGTATTTATGTCATCACAACAGTATCCTTCAAACTCAAATAGGACATATATATCATCACAATAGTATCCTCCAAACTCGAATTGAGTATACATGTCATCATAATCATCAATACATAGATATATAAGTAGATATATAATAGATGAACGAACTCAAATTATGGCTAAAAGAGTGTAAATTCATAAATCTATTTCTCGGAATGATCTTTGAGACTAAATCATTGTAAAAGTGTAGAAAGGGTCAAAATATCTCACGACCGAAGTAAATAATAGTGTTAACTCATGAACAAAATTTGTCTCGGTCAAATCTTTAAAATAATATTTTTAACCTCTTTTATACGTGTAAATTTTCATTTATTTAGGAAATTATTATAGTAAATAAATCCATTGTTAAGGTAAAAAAGTGGGTTTTAATCCTTACTTAGAAAAATAGTGATAAGGTCATATTTTAATTAAGATCACATCAATACCGATATAATAATTATGAGTGTACCAAATCTATGTATGCCATCACCAGCATTCAGTCAATGAAATCGTAGGCAGCATAAACATGTGTCCATATTCTACAACTGTATCCTTTATAAGGATAAATACTTCTCAGATATCCAACCAATATCATAACACGACCCTTGGCCCAATAATATATCCGGAATAATCATGACATTATAATCATGGCCTTAGGCCCATATACATATCTAAAACTCATATCGATAATTATGTTTATAAGCTATAGCATATCTATAATCATCTCACATATATGAGGCATCTCATATCTAGGAGGCATAAAATCAATAAGCATATCACCTCTATTAGACATCTCACATCTATAGGTTATACATCATGACCAAGAGAAAAATAATCTCTATAAGCCAAATAATCATAACAAAGAGGAAAATCATCTCTATGAGCCAAATATCATAACTGAGAGAAAAATGCATCTCTATGAGTCAAATATCATAATCAAGAGAAAAATGCATCTCTATGGGCCAAATATCATAACTAAGAGGAAAATGCATCTCTATGGGTCAATTATCATAACTAAGAGGAAAATGCATCTCTATGGGACAAATATCATAACTAAGAGGAAAATACATCTCTACGGGCCAAATATCATCACTAAGAGAAAAATGCATTTCTATGGGTCAATTATCATAACTAAGAGAAAAATGCATTTTTATGGGTTAATTATCATAAATAAGAGGAAAATGCATCTCTATGGGCCAAATATGATAACTAAGAGGAAAATGCATCTCTATGGGCCAAATATCATAATTAAGAGGAAATAACATCTCTAAAGGCCCAATATCACATCTAAGGAAAATTTACATTTCTACAGTACATTAATCATAATCTGATAAAAATCATCACAATTTATCAATTCGCTAAGTACATTTCATAAATAAGGCTCATTAGTCTCAACTAGGCCTACTATCCGCAACTAAGCCCACATAAGCTAACACAACTCTTGGCCTAAGTGGGCCGGATGATCCTACTTCTAATCCTCAATCTC
>NW_025834140.1:0-1887 GCF_002878395.1 Capsicum annuum
AATTGGCATTCTTCCATTCCTCCAGTGCCTTCTTTGCACGGCATAAAGTGGCAGTGGGCGTACTTTGCTTATTGTTCCAACATAGATTGTTTCTAGCTTCCCATAAGCTCCACAAGATCATGACTGCTTTCTCTAATTTCATTTTCAGGTTTCTCTTTCTTTGTTCCTCAAACCATTCCACAAAATCTCCTGTTAAATCATGCCAGCCAAAATTTGATTGAATTCAGCATTGCTTAATTAGCAAAATGGCATCCTATCAAGCAATGTTTCACAATCTCCGGTGCCTGCAAACATCGCGGACAGATTGAACTAGCAACATATTTCTTCTTGAAAAGGCTGTCACATATAGGTAAGATATTTCTTAAAGATCTCCAGATAAAATTAAGCACCTTAGGAGGTCATGAAATGCTCCTGATGAACTTCCAAAGTTGTTGGTTTTGCTGGTTTGGTGATACATTTTGATTATAAAGGAGACGATACAATCCCTTAGTATCCCATTTGCTCATCTATGTATCTCCTCGGGGCCTAATACTCAGGTGGATTTTTCAAACTGCGTCTATCTGAGTCATTAAAAAGAGTACGTAGCAAATTCCAATTTCATTATCGTGCATTTTGCTCCATCAGATCAGCCCAAGACAGTTCTCACTCCCAAGAAAATTAGAACTTTCAATATAACTCAAGTTGTCCTTCAGTATCCATGGGTCGATATAGACTCTTGTTGTATTCCTGTTCCCAATACCCCGAAGACACCCTTGTTCTAGAAATTGTTTTCCTGCACATAAGCCGTGCCATCCAAAGCTAGGATTGGATCCTAGCCCTGCATCAAGAAAATTAGATTTATGGTAGTATCGGGCTTGAAAAAGATCACTCACAAGAGCCTCAGGTCTAGTCAAAAGGTTCCAACCTGTTTTCAAGAGCATGGGAAAATTGAAGTGATGGAGCTCGCAGAAACCCAAACCCCAATCCTCCTTGCAGACACAAGCTTTCTGCCAAGATATCCACCTGATCCCCCCTTTTTCCTCTGTTCCCAATTTCCACAAAAATCCATTCATTGCTTGCTCAATAGATGCACATATGGTGTTGGATTCATCACATAAATTGGAATTGATTGAACCACAGTTTTGAGCAAAACTTCTCGTCCCTCTCGAGAAAGACTAGTGCACTTCCAACTATTCATCTTTGAGATTAATCTTATCTTGAATATAAGCAAAAATTGATTTTTTACTTCTTCCAACTACTGTTGGTAAGCCAAGATACTCTCCAGGAGTATCCACCTCCTTAACATGAAGGATTTCTGTAATCTGTTGCGACTGAAAAATATATCAGACTTTCAAAAATTTACCTGTTGGCCAAAAGCTGCCTGAGAAATCTCCAAGCATTTCCTAATAGTTGTCGCCTCCTCCTTAGCTGCTTTAAAGAGATATAAAGCATCACCGGGAAAAATAAATGTGAAATAGATCGTGTTTTAGTTCAGATTTTAACACCATGAATTCAGCCCTGAACACATTTCATTTTGAATCAACTACAATATGTTTTTTTTTTTTTAAATTTGATCACCTTACATAGGAAATATGCTATATTTAGACTAATAAATAATTATATTTCCCTCAAATATGGAGCAATACAAATTTTGTATTTCATATGGATAATTAAATGATAAAATGGAAATTCCTAAATTTTTTCTATATTAACAAGCAAAGGGAGCAAAAGTGCATTTCAAGTAATTGAAATTTATTATTTCATGCGGCAAGTTTAAATATTTGTTAATATATTTAATTTACAAATGCCTACATAGCATTTTACGCGGCAAGTTTAAATATCTGTGAATGCATTTTAACTTGCAAGTACCTACATAACTTACTCTTTCTTCTTCTTCTTCTTCTTCTT
>NW_025834141.1:0-1147 GCF_002878395.1 Capsicum annuum
TTGAAAATGGTTAAGTGTAGGGATTTTAAAGGGGATATTTTTGTTTCAAATGTAGTTTTTTAGGTGACTTAGTGAATATGGTTAAGTTTAGGCTCTTTAAAGGGGATTTTTTTGTTTTGAATGTGGTTTAGTTTTGATACTTAGTTGGTTGAAAATAGTTAAGTGTAGGGATTTTTGGGATTTTTTTTGTTTTGAATGTGGTTTTGTAGGTGACTTAGTCTTTGAAAATGCTTAAGTTTAGAGACTTCAAAGGAGATTTTTTTGTTTTGAATCTGATTTGGTAGGTGACTTAGTCACTTGAGTTTGGTTAAGCTTAGGAACTTTAAACGGATTTTTTTTTGTTTTTAATGTGGTTTTGTTTTGATACTTAGTTGGTTGAGAATGGTTAAGTGTAAGGACTTTATAGGGAATTTTTTTATTTTTAATGTGGTTTGGTAGGTGACTTAGTTGTTTGAAAATGGTGAAGTTTAGGGTCCTTAAAAGAGATTTTTTTGTTTTGAATGTGGTTTCGTATGTGATTTAGTCACTTGAATATGGTTAAGTTTAGGAACTTTAAAGGAAATTTTTTTGTTTTGAATGTGGTTTGGTAGGTGACTTAGTTGATTGAAAATGTTATAGTTTAAGGACTTTAAAGGTAATTTTTTTTGTTTTGAATGTGATTTGGTAGGTGACTTAGTTGCTTGAAAATGGTTAAGTTTGGGGATTTTAAAGGGGATTTTTTGTATTTTGAATGTAGTTTGGTAGGTGACTTTCTCACTTGAATATGGTTAAGTCTAGGGACTTTAAAGGGGATTTTTTTTGTTTTGAATGTGATTTTGTATTGATACTTAGTTGGTTTAAAATGGTTAAGTGTAGGAACTTTAAAGAGATTTTTTTTGTTTTGAATGTGATTTGGTAGATGACTTTGTCCGTTGAATTTGGTTAAGTTTAGGAACTTTAAAGGGAATTTTTTTGTTTTGAATGTAGTTTTTTTTATAGTTAGTTACTTGAAAATGGTCAAGTGTAGGGAATTTAAAGGGTATTTTTTATTTTGAATATGGTTTGGTAGGTGACCTAGTTAGTTGAATATGGTTAAGTCTAGGGACTTTAAAGGGGATTTTTTTTTATTTTGAATGTGATTTTATTTTGATACATAGTTGGTTGAAAA
>NW_025834142.1:0-4662 GCF_002878395.1 Capsicum annuum
ATAACTCAATTTTGATAATGTCGATCAAATAATCTAAAATATAAGTCAAATGAATGTTCTTTTGGGGGTTATATTTCACAATTAGAGGTCTTAAATGAAATACAATATAATAACTTGAAACAAATATGAAGGCGAAAATTAATTTTTAAAATTTAGGTTTATTTCTTTTTATCTCAGAAATACGGAGGAAAAAGTAAAATTCTCTTTTGCCTTACTTTAGAATTAAGTGATGAAAAAAAGAAAATATTTCTTTCAGCTCATACTAATTAATAATAATTGTCGTTTACGTTACGCGACAAATTGACAATAGATTACATATTACCTGCGAATAATTATCGTTTACGTTACACGACAAGCTGATAATAAAATACATATTACGTGCGAATACTTGTCGTTTACATTGCGCGATAATCTGACAATAGATTACATATAATGTGAAAATAATTTATTTTTTAACCTTACGTGATAAATCGATTATAAATCATATGTCACGTGCGATTCGTTGTATAAATTTGATTTAGTTACGTACACATATAAAAGGTTTTGTCTTAAAAATTTCAATCATGTAACAAATAAAATTGACATATAAGTAAAATTATATAGAACAATTAAAGGTCCTAAATAAAATGTACTTTAATTACTTGAATCAAATATGAAGGACAAAGTTAATTTTATAAATTTGAGTTTATTGGTTTTTACCTCAGAAATATGGAGGGGAAAGTAATAAAAAAGAATATACTAATTTTAGCTCGTACTCAATAATAATTATAGTTTACGTTATATGACAAGTTGACAATAGATTACATTTCCCGTTTGATTTGTTGTATAAATTTGATTTAATTTCGTACACTTATAAAAAGTCCGATCTTAATATTTTCAATCCTGTATAATTTATCTTTGTCATTAGATATAATCTTTTCTTTATGTATTTAATAAAATATTTACATTTATTATATTCAAGTGACATAGTTAAAATTATCCATGTGAACCCTTCGCTTTTCTCTGTTTCAATTTAAATGTCTTATTTTATCAAGCTATCTTAAAAGGTATGTTTTTAAAAATATTTAGCAAGTTTTTTAGTTTTAATATTTTACATAAAAAAGTTTACACCATAAAATTTGAAGAAATATATATATATATATATATATATATATATATATATATATATATATTTCTAACCTAAAATAATAAAATATTATTAAAAATTATTTTTTAAAATTTTGTGACAAATCAAACTAAAATGAAATCGAAGGGGAGTAATAAGTGAGATCATATGGCATGTAGTAACATTTGAACTTCATAGTTCGGTCTATTCCCACCTACTAGAGTACTACCAACGACCACTCTTATCATTATTCACATGGTTAGGCGCGTGACAGTTAGATGTATTGGATGATGGTACATAAAGATTAAAAATAAATCAGATATGATGGTAGTAGAAGTGGTATTGGCTTCAACATATGAGCGTATCGATAAAATTATTTTCAGTTCCCTGAAAGTCTGAACCTATGATAGTTCCTAGTTAAGTTTTGAATTTTGGAGTCAACGTTAGTAAACTTCGAAGAATCCGCAACACCCTTCAGCGGTTACATAATTGTATAATAACAAAAATGACACACGGTATGATCATTATGGGGGATGAAATTGACGCAAGGCGTTTATTAGGGTTTAAATACATTCTCATTCCTTATTTGTGTCAGGTTGCAATTTTCATTACTCACTTGACATTATTTTGAAGTTTTCGAAGAATCCGTGACTCACTTCAGGAGCTACATAGTTGTATATGTAACAAAAATAACATTCAGATATGAATCATTATGGGAAACGAAATTGACGCAAGACGTTTATTAGGATTTAAATACATTCTTATTCCTTATTTGTATCGCATCCCAATTTTCATTATTCAATTT
Organism: Capsicum annuum; assembly: GCF_002878395.1. Classification (NCBI taxonomy): domain Eukaryota; kingdom Viridiplantae; phylum Streptophyta; class Magnoliopsida; order Solanales; family Solanaceae; genus Capsicum; species Capsicum annuum. The sequence continues at coordinate 1,911 of NW_025834142.1, forward strand.
TAATATGTGATGTAAATTTATATCTAAATTAGAAATCATAACGAATAGTAAATTTGAACTTCATAATTCATCGTCATAACAGATAACAAAAGAAATTATATTCTTTTAAAAATCAGATTTTCAATATTTACATAAGAAAATAAATAAAAATCTTTGGATTTCATCATAATTACTATTATTAGTCTCATAATTAAGTCATAACTATAACTCAAGAACTAAGTTCTAAACATTACTTTAGCATTAATATCATGATATTTGTTCATATAATTTGCTTGTCAAATGGAGTAGGTGTAATTTATATCTAGTTAATTCAATCAACTTGTTGACTTTAGGTGTAAACAAATTAAGTGCTATAATTTGGTGGATTATAATCCACGTGGCAATAAGGTCCATAATTGTCAAAGAAAAATTAATTTTTTTCAGTCAAACATAATCTTTTCTCTCAGTAAATGTGTAATTATCCATACAGCTATAACCCACACGTGTTGCGTCGTCACCACTATCACCACTTTCTCTTTTGCCAAGTTTTCATCACATGCAAAAGAACTTACACGTATAATTCAGACAAATTACGTTTTCGAGTTTGGAATTTTTTCGTTCTCCTTCTGTCCTCACTATCACCACTGCCAGTACCACTTCCTCCTCTGTCGATCAAATTCCCATCACTTCCAGAAAAACTTAGATGTATGATTCTAACTGATTCTTCAAGTCTTGTTTTTGATTCTTCCGATCATTTCACATCACACAAAATTCAAAAAATTACCTTCGAAAGACCTTAAAAATTATTAAAATTATAATTATAAAAAATAACAAATTCAAACCAATAATTTGATACCATTAAAGCTAAAACATTTTAGAAAAAACAAACCTAAAGTTTTATTTAATTTTTTGATTTTTCTTCAAAGATAAGATTTTTCTTCGATATTAACATAAGATGATGAACATTTCTTCCCCCATATATATACTTGTACTACTATTATTTCTCTTATCATATTTTTTTTTAACTCTGTCCTAATTACTGAAAATTAAAAGAAGGATTACACTAATTAAACAAGATTACAACTAATTAATTAAAAGACATTCAATAAACCATGCAAATTCTCCGATCTTCAACTTCTGCAATTTCACTTGTTCTTGGGCACTGATGGAAAATTGAGGTTGTTCTGAATGTCCTTAGTATCGTTACTTATAAAATCAACCACTGATGAAGAATCTGACTCGCTGAGATCTCCTGCATCGGAACCCATGATTATGGATCCGAATCTGTTAGTATGAAATATTTCACCACCATCAAGACCACCACCACCACCACGAGCATTCAGATGATTTTGAGTCTGGGAGGAAAAGAACTTACATCCTCGACAGTACGAGGACCTGCCAAGGGTTAGATCCAACGAAAGCGGTGATGATTCAACAATCACCAGTTCCTCAAGGACCTCCACCTTCTTTACCTTAACTCTCGTGGTACATGATTCTACAGTACTCACCTCACCTCACTGAGACTTCAAGTTACATCAATAAGAATTGGGAAGTTTGTCTTCGCCTTAACACCTCGAAACTCTATGGCAGCTGCATCATACGCCATCGCTACCTCCACTGCTGTGTCAAATATGCCTAACCATACTTGGCATTTCCTATGTGGATCTCTTATCTCTGCCGCGTATCTCCCCCATGGCCTCTTCCTTACTCCGCGGTAATGCACCTCCTTTTCTGCTGCTGTTGCTGCTGCCGCCGCCGTACATCTATGCCTACGTGCCATTTTTTGGGGAGCGGGATAGTAAAGTGTTTTTTTTGAAGAAGTCGTAAGGATGAGCGAAAGTATAGGGAGGAAAGATCTACTTAAATAGGAAAGTGGCGAAGGAAGAAAACAAAAACTTAGTCAGCAAAGGGAGTGTTGGACTTGACTGATGTAATTGTGGGACCACATGTGATATGACAATTTATTGCTTAATTAATCAATTTTTTGATAATAGTGTCTTAAATATTTACTTTCTTCATTCCTTTTTAATTGCTTATTTTTTTTAGAGTCAAACGATATAAACTTTGATCAACATTTTAAGATGTATTATTTAATCAAATTATTTTTTTTATAATTTATAGTAACTTTCATGTGGTTTGTGAACATTTTAATTTTAATTTTAAAATAATTAAATTAATCTAATCTAGTTTAACTTTGAAACTCAATCAAATTGACTCACGAAAAATGAGAGGAACAATTTCATAGGAATGGAGGGAATATAAATTTTACTCCTTCCGTCTAATTTATATAAGTCACTTTGTCTAAACACAAATTTTGAAAAAGGAAGAAAGATTTATGAAATTTATGATAAAAAATAAGTCATAAGTGTTTGTGTGACTATAAATTATTTCATCAAAGATAAAAAAAGATATTTTAAATTGTTACTAAATACAGAAGTGTGTCATTCTTTTTGGGATTGACTACTAAAAATTATAGAAAAGTAAACCATATAAATTGAGATAGAGGAAGTAATATTGATCCTTATTATTATGTTTTAACTTTTGAATAGTTGATATGTGCACCTCTCTGAAAAATAGAAATTAAGAATAGAGAATGTATATTAAGAAAAAGATTTAATTTTTTCTTTGTTATATTGTAACGATCCTCCTGGTTGTTTAATGAAATTTTCTCATCTTCTCTATTTTAGCGCTCTCAGTAGTTTGTATACGTGAATTATGACTCACGGAATGAGTTGTACCAATTCGTAAGGTGTTCGGAAGTTATTGAGTTTAG
>NW_025834143.1:0-1876 GCF_002878395.1 Capsicum annuum
TTTGGGGACCGAATTTCATAAGGTGGGGAGAATATAGTACTCCTTTTATTTAAAAAAGTATAAATAACATAAATACAACTCTTTTGAAAGTAATTACATTCTCTCTCATTTTTTTAATTACTTTACACTCTCTTCCTATTAATATACATAATATAGCCGATATATACATAGCATTCTATGTATATATTGAAATTTTTGTAATATATGTAGGGAGTTGATATTTTTTATAATATTGAAAATATAAGTTGTATATTTATTTAATTTTTATTAAAAAATAAGCATATATCTAAAAAGGGGAAGAAAAGGAGAAGTGGGCCAAACCACATCTTCTAATCCAATAAGGAGTAAGAAAACGATGGACTTCAGCCAATTTTATCTTCACTTATAAGTAAAAGGAAAAAGGGGATTAAGGGATTTTGGGGCTCCATCTTGCATCAAGTTGAAGACAAAGAAACACAAAAACAAATAAGGACCTTGGGGATGAGAAAACGCAACAGCAGTTGCGTCAAAATAAATTTGATTATCAGCTGGAGAATAAAATCAAGAAGGAAGCCAAAAAAAGGGGTTTGATTGGGGATTCTTTCGGGTTTAAGGTAAACTTGTTCCTACATCTTTATCGCAATCTTTATTCTTGACAATTTATTTTGAGTATTGAAATTTAATTGTTAAAGGTCAGAATTATGGATAATAAGGGTTGTTTTGGATACAAGTTCGATGAATTGAAAGTTAGCATGAAACTTTGAGGATTGGGTAATCTAATTTTATCATGAGTTAGCCTAAATAAGAGAATTAACACGAGAATGGTATCAAAGCTGCTTCTGTGTCATCCCTGTCGATGTGGGCCAAAGTTCAAACTGAGTGTAGGTAAATCCTGGTAAGGCGGGGCAAGCCTTAATCCTGAGTGTAGGCAAATCTCATTTAGTGGGGCAAACCTCAATGAGGACGCTGAGTCCATAAGGGGGTGTATGTAACATTCTAACTTAGGATAAAGAATCCCACATCGACAAAACACAGGAGGGATATATGGGCCAAAGTTCAAACTGAGTGTAGCTAAATCCCGGTAAGGCGGGGCAAGCCTCAGTCCTGAGTGTAGGCAAATCTCATTCAGTGGCAAACCTCAATGAGGACGCTGAGTCCATAAGGGGTGTATGTAACACCCCAACTTAGGATAAGGAGTCCCACAGCGGCAAAACACAGGAGGGATACTGGGTATATGAGTAAGCAAGCCTTACTCTCTAGTGACGCGTTTTAAAGTCGTGAGGGCCTGGGCCTAGAGTGAAAAATATCACTAGTGGGTGGGCTAAGGGATCTCTCGGGCCTTCGTGGTTCAGGATGCCCGTCGCAGCCAAAACCTCGGGTCAGTACTAGAAAAAATCATTTTTCCGAAGGCTGATGTAGTCGGAATGTTGTCGGAAAATAAATTATGTCTACTTTAGTCAAAAATTTAATAAATATTTATTTAATAATTACAAATATTTCGACTACTCTAGTCGAAAATTTGATAAATAATTATTTAATAATTATAATTATTTCGACTACTGTAGTAAAAAATTTAATAAATAATTATTTAATTATTATAATAATTTCAACTACTGTAGTCGAAAATTTAATAAATAATTATTTAATAATTATAATTATTCCGACTACTGTAGTCGGAAATTTAATAAATAATTATTTAATAACTATGATCATTCCGACTACTGTAGTCGAAACATTAATATATATTATTTAATAATTATTGTTCCAACTACTTTAGTCAGAATTTTAATAAAAATATTTACCCAATAATTACTATATATTTAAATCTTGCATTAGCTTACACTGCTCTCAGATTATAAACAACATAACTAATGTATTTTTCACAATAGGATCAAAC
>NW_025834144.1:0-3838 GCF_002878395.1 Capsicum annuum
AGAAAATTTGGATGTCATGAAGATAATATATTTTTTTTAAAAAAAATATATATTATATGTTGCAACAGATATATTATTTTATGCAACAGGTTATCTATTTGTTACAAATCATGACATATCTGTTGTAACACATGATTTATCTGATGCAACAGATATATTATCTGTTGTCCAACTTAGTGTAAAAAAAATGGTTCCTGGAAAAAAATAATTATTAATAATAATAAAGCTGAAAAGTCATAACTTATCATAATATTAATTAATTTAATTAAGTCATAACTTTTTACAGTAATCAAGAATTTCATTAATAAATGGAGGTGAACAGTTGTGCCTTTTAAATCTGCTTTATTAATTTATATAATTAAAAAGTCAGAAAATTTGAATATCATGAAGATAATATATTTTTTTAAAAAAATATATATATTATATGTTGCAACAGATATATTATCTTATGTAACAGGTTATCTATTTGTTGCAACGGATGATATATCTGTTGTAACAGATGATTTATCTGATGCAACAGATATAACGGTTCCTGGAAAAAACTAATTATTAATAATAATAAAGCTGAAAAGTCATGACTTATCATAATATTGATTAATTTAATTAAGTCATAACTTTTTACAGTAATCAAGAATGTCATTAATAAATGGAGGTGAATAGTTGGACGTTTAAATCTGCTTTATTAATTTATATAATTAAAAAGTCAGAAAATTTGGATGTCATGAAGATAATTTATTTTTTTAAAAAATATATATATTATATGTTGCTACAGATATATTATCTGATGCAACAGGTTGTCTATTTGTTGCAAACCATGATATATATGTTGTAACAGATGATTTATCTAATGCAACAAATATATTATCTGTTGTCCAAAACAGTGTAAAAAATAGGTCTTGGAAAGAACTAATTATTAATAATAATAAAGCTGAAAAGTCATGACTTATCATAATATTGATTAATTTAATTAAGTCATAACTTTTTATAGTAATCAAGAATGTCATTAATAAATGGAGGTGAACATTTGCGATTTTTTGCCTAACTCATTCAAGCTCAATCCTCTATAAATAGGTCCCTCCTTACTCAATCTTTCGTTCTACTACACACTATTTATTCCTCGCTCTTGTTACACCTTCAACTACTTTCTCTTCAAGGACTTGATAGCTTTTTTCTGTCTCTGGTAAGTTTTTTTCTTGATTTTTGTGTAAATATACGTTGTATTACATTTCATTCGAATTCTTTATTTTCTTTACTTTTGTGTTTACGTGTGTGTTTTGTCAACTTATGCATTTTTTAGATATGGCTGATCCTGTGTGGGATGTCGCTATTTTACGAAACGCCATGAGGGAACTGCAGAAGGAGGTTCATGACCTGCATTAGGAGTTGGCCGCCGTCAGAGTAAGATGCTGCGGGAGATCCGCAGGCTTCGGAGGGCGCTGCTACTGCCCTTTGAAGATTGGCCGGCTGGCCATACAAATAATAATGATGTTAATAGATGATAATAATAATTAAGCTTTTTTTTCTGTTATCTATGCATTTTTTTTTGTTTGTTTTATAAAAAATTATGTTTGATGCACGACTTTTTATTTCTTATTTAATTTTTGTGCTGTTTATTTCTGTTTCTTAACGAATGACATGTCTACAATTAAGGAATAATTTAACTCCAGTATCAATAGCAAGAACATATGAGTTATCTGTTAGTTTAGTTTTTGTGTGTTACAGGAGTTGTATCTGAATTTTGTTGTTCGAAGCATATTAGTAATCTGATAAAATAGATTATTTATCTGTTGAAACAGATTACTAATCTGGTGCAACAGAATACCCATCTATTAGATTCATATTACGAGCACCTAAACCCTTAAACATGAATTCATCCAACATGAGTCTACTGTTACAACAGAACATTTATCTGTTGCCGTAAATAATGGATTTGTTTAAATAGATTGCTCTTGTATTACATTCATGTTCGCATGCAAGCTATTGTTGAAAAAACAACACACTAGCAGTTACCCAGATTTAACTAAAAAGCATAATCTGACTTACCAAAGTCTCATCTCAAGTAATTTCAAAGTTAAAAGTGATTTACGAAACAAAATTTGACATAAGAATTTGGTCAAAGAGCAGCAGTTGTAACAACAACAACAACAATGGTCAACAAGAAGAATATGAAGATGATAATGAAGTATAAGATGATGATAATGAATCAGAAGATGATGAATAAAGCAACAACAACAATGAATAACAAATATCGTAAAGAGAGAGAAAATAACAACAGATGAGGAGAGAGAAAAAGACGTCTTTTTTCCCTTCGTTCCCCATTATACATTAACTAACATTTGGATCAAAGTGTAAATTTTAAAACTTATGGGTTATTTTCAAACTTCCCCAACTTTCTTAATCTATAATAAAGTAGTTGTCAGCTCCACCTAATAATTAAGACTTGTTTCACATACACCTCATTTTAAAACTCTTTTGTCACCTGTGGCCCAAACCCCCAACTTTCTTCATATTTTATTATATCTTATATAGAATTAACTACTTCTTCCTTTTCTTCTTATTTTAGTTTTGATTTTGGTCTTCTTCTTACATTCATTCATGTTTTCTTATTTTCTACTTATATTATTTATTATTATATGTCGTACGCATAATTGTAATCATTTATTGTGCTACATATTATCATCATCTTAAATTTAAAAGTGATCAAGGTTATTTGTGCAATGCACGTACGAATAAACTAATACAAAAAAAATGTATAAATATATAATGCATGAATTATATAGGCGGTTTATCCCGAAATAATGATACATAAGTCTCTGGCTAAGTGTATATCAGAGATACCCTCTCTACGGCCATATTTGTTTGCACTTAATGGAGTTATAAATGTGAATGGTTCCAATCCTATGCCATTAAGTGTATTTGTTTTCATTTAGATTTAAGCACATTTGGTCTGAACAGGTCTAAACTATTAAGATTTAGAACCAAGTGTTAATAATACTGAGAGGTATTTGATAATATTTACCCACCAATTTATCCACAATTACTAGTCTCCATCACCAACATTGTCAACCACCATTATCATCGTCAACCATCGTCACTACCAACCACTTTTGTCAGCCACTATCATACGTACCACTTCTATCACTAAAATTATATCCATTGTCGCCAACATATCGTCACCTTCATCACCACCATCAACTACTACTATCACTACAACCAATTTCTAATACTAACCAACTTCATCATTGGAACTAGTAATGCCACCAACACACCACCAATCACCGTATATTCTTCCACCATCACCACCATTATTGTCATCGTCGGTGTCACCTCTGCCATTATCAACCATTAACACTAGAACGGTCAATCCCTACTACTAACCATAGCCACCATCACTGCTAACACCATCTTTAACTACCACTTATTCTTCAATCACCAACGTTAACTCCTTCAACTACGAACGTTAACCGAATTCACCATCACATCCACCACCAACATTACCAATCGTCATCATCAGGACAGTCACTAAAATATCAATCACATCTACCATCATAACTGTCACCGCCAATATTACTAGTCACTAACACTAGTCATTACCAGCACCAGTCCACCACCACTATTACAAACCATTTCCATCATCACTAGCAAACATAACGATTTTATATTTTAGTCAATTAAAAATTTTATTGTATTAAATTAAATATTTTCAAACATAATTAATTTCTTATTTGAATTATATCTGTATTATATTTACAAATAAATAATTATGCATATTCAAATGTTGAAAAATAAACAGTCTTAATTATTTAATATTTAAGTCTAATAATAACAATTTAATCAA
>NW_025834145.1:0-3920 GCF_002878395.1 Capsicum annuum
CCTCACCTTGAATTTGCCACGTCAAAACATCCATCACCAAGGTAAAAAGGAACGAACTACACTTCAATCCTTGGTGTAACCCCATTAAGATAGGAAAGTTCTCCGAGTACCCTCTCCTAGTCCTAACCCGAGTCTTCAATCAATTGTACATTTCCTTAATCACCCTAACTTACACCATAGGTACACCTTTAGCCTCTAAACACCTCAAAAGAACCTCCCTAGGAACTATATCATAAGTTTACTCTAAGTCAATAGATACTATGTCCAAATCCTTCATTCTTTCCCTATACTACTCCATCAGTATCCAAGCGAGATGGATGGATTTATTAGTCAAGCATATTGACATAACTACAAACTAATTTTCAGAAATAGTAATGTTCCTCTACAACCTCAACTCTATCACCCTCTCCCAAACCTTCATAGTGTGACTCAATAGCTTGATACCCCTATAATTATTGCAATCCTGAATGCCACCCTTATTCTTATACAACAGAATCATCTACTCCGCCTCCAAGCTTCAGGCATCCTTGTCGTCTTGAAAATTATGTTAAACAACCGAGTTAACCACTCCATACCTGCCCCTCCTGTGCACTTCAAAAATCCATGGGAATCTCATCTGGCCCCATCGCTCTACCTCTACACATCCAATGAATAGCCTCCTTAACCTTCTAAAACTTATTGCGCCTACAATAACCATAATCGGAAAACCTTTTGGAATGCTCCAAATCCCTCAACACAATGCTAGTACTCCCTTTTTTTATTCAGGAGCTCATGGAAGTAAGACGGTCATCTCTTTCTAATACGACCCTTATCCACCAAAACTTTGTCGCCCACATCCTTAATACACTTCACTTGATCAAGGTCCGGAGCCTTTCTATCCATAACCTTAGGTAGCTTATACAACTCTTTTTCCCCACCTTTACTATCTAGTGTTGTGTATAAAATCTCAAAAGAAGCATCCTTAGCCATCAGGACCGCTAACTTCACCTTTTTCCTAGCAATCTTATACTCCCAATTTTTTCATTTATCCTCTTCATCCTTACTCTCAGCCAACTTTGCATATGCTTTTTTCTTAGCCTCCACCTTCTTCTTCACGTATTCTTTCCACCACCAGTCCCCTTGGTGTTTGCTCGAGAGGCCTCTCGAGAGACCCAACACCTCTCTAGTTGCCTCCCTGATGCAACTGCCAATCTTATCCCATATACTATCAGCATCCTCTCCACTCTCCCAAGCCTTCCCCTTCATCAACTTATCCCTTATATCCAGTGCACTTGCCAAAGTTAGATTGCCTATCTAATACTTGGATGATCCTTCATACCTCTCCTTCTCCGCTCCTTTATGATCTGTAAGTCCATCATCAAAAGCCAATATTAGGTTGAAAGATTCTCATTCGATAAGATGTTACAGTCCCTACAAATACTTCTATATCCTTTCCCAAAGAGACAAAAGTCAATTTTGGTCTTGGCCATCGAATTATGGAAGCTACCAAGTGAACCTCAGTCCTGAGAAAGTTTGAATGAACTACCTACCACCAATCCAAACGCCTGAGCAAAATTCAAAAATGCCACTCCTTCGTCATTCCTTATACCAAACCCACAGCCTTTATGCACATCATCATAACCCCTTGAAAAAGACCCTATGTGCCCATTGAAATCCCCTCTTATAAAAATCTTATTATTACTAGGGACATCTCTCACCATCTCGTCCAAAGCCTCCCAAAACCTCTTCTTCTCATCCTCATCCAAGCCTATATACGGGGCATATGCACTAATAATATTCGAAGAAGACTCTCCAATAACTAGTTTAATTGACATCAACCTATTGTTTACCCTCTTAAACTCTACCACTTTCTTTCTGAGCTCAGCATATACTAGGATACCTATACCATTCCTGTTCCTCACGCTTCCTGAGTACCACAACTTATAATCATCTAATACCCTCGCCTTAGTACCTACCTATTTGGTATCTTGGAGATAAGCTATATTAATTCACTTTTTTTCTAAGAATTTTCACTAGCACTAATGATTTCTCTAATGAAGAACATATTTTCCACGATCCTACTCTCAACTTACAACCACCTTTAGCCCTTTTACCCTTCCTTCTCCCTACCCTACCCCGACCCCACCCCAGCTCCGCCCAAAGACATGGCCCTAAGTCAACACCATTTTCCAAAACCATCAGAGACTAGAGACTGCACCAACTAATAGCACTAAGAGCACACAGTTTAGACAATAATGCGAACCAAAAATGTTACTATCAAGCCCACACTACAAAACTACTAAGAATAATAAAAATGAATAAAATACAAGTAGAATTAACAAGTAAATCACTACTATGAAATATAGAAATAAATAAGTAAATTGTGATCCATAGACAAGATAGTCAGCGAAGGCGCGAAGATAAAAGGGATTGAAGTACAAATAGTACACAAGACAAACAGTAGCAGCCACTAGAATCAAGAAAGCTATACACACGACTAAAAGAGATGGAGTGAGTGTACCTGATTGAAATTGGGTCAGTTTACTTGGTTGAGTCATCCAATTTTGATAATTTGCGATGAAAATTGGTTGCCAAAATCTTGACATCACCATTTGAGAAAAGGTGTCGGATCTGGACTTGTAGTACCTGTAAAGGGATAGAAAGAAAAGAGAAGAAAATAATGGTCGCGCGAGAAGTGAGGAAAAACAATGATTAGTTTCGCTGGAAACTGACGTCACTTGTCGAAAACTGATGGGTCGCTAGTCTGACGAGAAGTCGCTAAAGTTTATTGGTCGACACAAGAAGTGACAAAAATAATGACAATCCGCTTATCCAAAAACTAACGTTATTCGCCAAAATTGATGGATTTGTTGGGTCGCAGAGATGGGATTGAATGTAGGATAGATTGAATCTTGGATGGACAGAACAATTAACCAGAGTAAAGTCAGCAGGTAACCAGTAGTAGTCGACCATGACGATGATTAAATAGATAGATAATGGCAGGAGTTAACCACGACAATTGCCATTTGTTTCAAATCCAAAGTTTAGCATTAGTACAATTTTAGGAAAATATTTACAGGAGATTTTTGCTCTTAATGGAAGAGCAATTAACTCCAATAAGTAATGACAATATTTAATGTGAGTTTAACAGGTTATATAAGCCAATCTGTAGTCCTTATTAATTTCTCCTTAAGAGTTGTGCAAAAGAAAAATATGTCAAGTAATATGAGATGAAGGGAATGATATATAACACATAAATTGTTGATTATGTGAAAATATAAACTTATGCTCCTCGGAAAAGCAACTTGCTTTGAGTGGAAAAAATTAAATGCCAACAAAAATAAAAGAAAAATCTTATTTAGATGTCTCGAGTACAAGTTTCTAAAAAAAATTCTTCTTAAAAGCATTGTTCTAGTCTCCTAGAAATGGACCTTGTTGTGCTCAAATTCTTGACAAAAGTGACCCTAAAATGTGCAAATTCAAATTTAATCGAATCCTAAAATAAACGATGATGGTTCAGGTGAAAAAAAAAAGGAAATAATTGATAGTTGGAATGTGAAGCTTGCGAAAAAGTAATAGTTCAAGTGATTTTTTGACCATTAATTCTTAAGAGAAACTATATCAAGGAGGATAGAAGTTGTGTTTTTCAAGCCAAGTATTGAGCTTGTCAACTCTTATTGCTTTAGGGTGTGTTTGGTATGAAGGTAAAATATTATCCACGGACTTAATATTTCAAGATTATTTATACATTATTTAGCAAAAAGCTCTAGAAGTGGGATGGGTTAGGGTGTGGCATCTTGAGTGTGACGAGGTCGGATGGTCAAGGGCAGAGGTGTCAAAATGAACCCAAATTGAGCTAACCTATCCAACCCATCCAATATTTAATGGGTTGGATTCAAGATAATTTACTATTGAGTAAATCTCAACTCATTTTTAAATTG
>NW_025834146.1:0-3563 GCF_002878395.1 Capsicum annuum
TTACGCCGCTACATGCTAACTCTGGCTGTTACTAAGAATGAATGTTCTAGAAAAGATGAGAATCAAATTATTTTGGTGGATGAAGCCTGTAAGACCTCAAAAACAAAAGAATTTTTCCCTATTTTCTATTGAAATAAGGTTGTAAGTTATTAGCATTTATTAACTTTAAACACAAACTTAGACTAGGAAGTATTTATCTATAGAGAAAGTGAAATAAAGGATCTCCTATAGGAAAGTGTTTATCCAAGAAGGAAGAAAGTGTTTATCCAAGAAGGAAAGAAAAGTTAAGTGTCAAAATAAGAAATTTTATCCTAGTGAAAACTGAAAGATAATTGGCTGCTATTAGGAATGTTCATCCTAGGAGAAAAATGCAAGATAATTGTCTGCTACTAGATATGTTTCTTCTCAGAGATCAGTGCAAAACAACTATCTGCTACTAGGAATGTTCATCCTAGAAGAAAAATGTAAGATAAATGTCTGTTACCTGGATATATCATCCTAGGAGATTAATAGAAGGTGTTTTTCTGCCACTAGGAATGTTAATCCTAGAAAATGAATGTAAGATAAATGTATGCTACTAGTAATATCCATCCTAGGAGATGAATGCAAGATAAATGTCTCCTACTAGTATTGTTCATTCTAGGGGACGAATGTGAAATGAATATCTCCTACTAGGAATGTTCATCATAGGAAAAGAATGCAATATAAATGTCTTTTACTAGAAATGATCATTCTAGGAGACTAATGTATTATGATTGGCAGCAACTGGGAATGTTCATCCTAGTAGATGAATGCAAAATGACTGTTTGTTACTAGAAATGTTTATTCTAGATGATGAATGTAAGATAACTGATAGAAAATGTTATCCGAGGAGACCAATGCAAAATGATTGTCTGCTACTAAAAATGTTCATCTCAGGAGATGAATATAAAAAAAGTTGTCTGATATTATGAAATGTCATCCTAGGAGATGAATGGAATATAACTATCTAATACTAGAAATATTCATTCTAGGAGACGAATGTAAAATAAATGTCTGCTACAAGGAGTGTGCATCCTAGGTGATGAATGCATGATAAACATTTCCTAGTATGAATTTCCATCCTAGGAGGTGAATGTAAATTGAATATCTCAAACTAGGAAATGTCATCCTAGGAAAAAAAGAAAAGCAACTGTCTCAAACTAGGAAATGTTATTCTAGAATAAATAACTATCTCAAACTAGAAAATGTCATCCTAGGAGAAAATAAAAAAGGATTGTCTAAGACTATAAAATGTCATATTATTTGCAAGCGTGAATGTCTGAAAGTAACTTTGTATCAATAACATTTCCAAATATTTTAAAAGAAGAAAGAAAAATGTGTTTCAAAATGGTGGTTGGTTTGTTGCTTTGGTTCTGCACACAACAACTTATTTTATTGTCATGTCCCATCTTGACTTCAACTTATGTAAATTATGTTCATTGCATAGACAACCTTATTGACCTCTAATGGACAATTTAAACCCCTATATCTATTGTGTGGGTATCATCTGACAAATACTAAATCTTATATTCATTGTCAAACTCGTCAACCACAACAAATATTGGGGTGCATCCTTTTCCATTAAAGCATGCAATGCTCGATATGTTTGATAGACTTTTCTTGGTGCAATTGAAAAGCTGATAGAAAATTTTGAAATTATTTCTTGATTGTTTTAACAAGGACTAACTCAAAGATAGATGAAAAATAATAAAATATCAAAAACAAAGAGTATTTGACAAAAAATGTCCCTTTCAAGTAAAGAAAGAAAGAAAGGATTCCTTGAATGTGGTAGTTAACTTGAATGATAATGACATGAATTTTGGATCAAATGAACCCATTTGTCCAATCAATTTAAAGTTCATTTTGGCGAACTTTCAGACTTTGCGGCTAAGCTTTGAAGTTGTAACGTTTGCACTAGACTAGGGAACTTTAATCAACTAGAGGTGTTACGAAGATTTTTAACGAATAAGAAACTCTCATTTATTTTTTTCTTGCTCACCATCATCTTATGGTGGACATGAGGATTTTAAATGATAAGACTCTCTCATTTTTCACTTTTTCTCAACTTGATGCTATTTTATGACACTCGTGAAAATTTAACTTATAGGATACTCTTGTGCAAGTGACATGACATTGCTCTTCATATGATGATGAACTCTGAAAGCATGCTTGATTTGTCATTCTTACAAATTGATCTAAGGATCTTCTTTGGACTGTAACATGGCTTCGATACAGATAGAAAGAAAGGGATAGAATGAAGGATAAAAGATGACATATATAATATGGTAGGACCTATAACATTTGGAATTGACTATTTTAACAAAGAATAAAAATTCTATTTTTCCAGTTTTTGTGACTAGGAATTAATTGGCTTTTTTGTTTGGCTACACCGAACCCCAAGGTAGTGCTGTCTATGTATCTTGTAAAAGCAATAATCAGGTCAAACATAGTTCAAGAAGCTACCTCTATTTGTTGTCTTTTGGCTGTAACTTTGATTTTTCCTTTTCTTTTACTTTCTTCGTCTTTTTTCATATTATTTCTTTTCTTGACACATTTTTCTTAAACTTTTTTTTGGCTTTTTATTTTTATTTTTTTTCCTCTATTGAGATCCCAAATGAGATATATGGAAAAAATAATAATAAAGCTCAAAAGGGATAGAAAAGGATGATACATGATATTGCCCAAAGCTACACCTCAAAGTGAAGTTAAAGCATCGATGCAACATATATTAGCCCAACTTAGGTTGGGGTTGAACCCATGACAATTTATACCCAAAACAAATGCGCTACCAAGATGCACCACATCCCTTAATTTTTCCACCAATAGGAAATATATGAACTATCTCTCTAGCTTGCTAAATCAACGAGCAGTACAGTAAATTAAATGGGGGGATTGTAGTTATAATTTGTGAGAAGTAACAAGATGTGGAATTCTCTGGTTGTAATCAATCAGAAATAAACACTAGGCTTTTGTTCCCCTAGCTTTTAACTCTGTAGGATTATCGGGCTCAACCCAACAATGAAACTATAGTGCATGTAGAATCTGGCAAGTTATGTATCACCATTGCCTCTAGAAACACTTTGGTAAATCTCATACATCTCTTCTAGGTCTCAGAGTGTCGCCTTACTAACCATTGCCTTGGATACCAGTTACAACTATATCCTCTTGGTCTCAAGTTGATTAGATAAAAATAACCATCTTAATTAGATTATGATGTTTAGCTTATTTCGACAATTCACTTAAAATCACAATTATGATCTCCTTTTCCCAATCTCTACCCCCTTATTAGATTCATAGTGAATACAAGTGGGATCCTAATATTTTCAACCGTTATAACTCAATAAGTGTAAAGTAAACTAAAATACATAAAACAACAATAATCTTGAAGGATTGAACACTTCCCCTACTTCATTAATCTTCCAGAGGTCTCATAACTCTAGGTAAGGAAATTAGTTTCTCATTTTTGTGAAACAATCAATGGAATTCATATTTGAAAACATTAAATCTATATTGCAATAATCAATGAATAAAGCCCAAATTCT
>NW_025834147.1:0-2524 GCF_002878395.1 Capsicum annuum
CACACTAAGATGTTCTTGTCCCTTGTATTTTTCCTTAATGTAGTCATGTCATCAACAGTGAACTTACTTATCACCTTCTTGACTTGTTCTCTATTAACCATTCATTGGAATAGTTGGACCATCAGTAACTCTATCCAACTATTCATAATCTTCACCTTGGATGAATATTTCCATCCTTGATTTCCACCAACGGAAATGAGTACCATCAAAAAAAGGAGGTCAGTAGTGGATTAGCCTTCACTGTTACTAGTAAAAGGTATGGAATTTATCATAGTGATCTTTTCTTAGGTCTTTGCATTATGTAAGACAACCTGTCTCTGATACCACTTGTTAGAGTAGACCCTATTGATTACGTATCTTAGCCTAACAATTGCCTATCAACAAAATAGGTTGACTAACGTGTTCCTATCTAGCTAAAACAGTAAGTAATTGCACAGTGATAGTATGTGGAAAACACCCAGCTCAAAGAGATTTGAAAAACCATGATTTGTAGCTCTACAGGATTTATCCCCAACTTCACTAAAATAATTGAGCCTCAACAATCAACAAAATACAAGACTCTTCTAATCTAAAAATTAAACTCTTAACTCTTATTTCTACAAAAACACAAACCTTCCTAAGGTGAGTGTTCCCAAGTCTTTGAGTTTCCAAACTTGAAGACAATGCTCCTAACTCAGTTTATACTTCACTGAGACTAGAAAATAATACAACTCCAGAACCAACCTAATACATAAAGTCTAAGACTTCAAGTAATAGGAACAAGTTCAACTCAGGCTGTTTCAAGCTTTGGAACTTCTCTGCTAATTCATTGATGTGTTTCTATCTTTATAAGTATGTGAGTAATGAAATAAACTACTCCCTCGATATATTACAACTCTTCAATGAGTCCTTCAAATTCATTTTCCTTCTACCTTATTTCGGGCACTTTAATTCAATATAGTTTGTTGTCAACTCAAAGTCCTTCTTCGAGGACAACTCATTGCATTGATAAAGCTCCTTCTTCAACTTGATCTCCTTGTTTGAGTGAAATGCTATCTCTTCATCTTATCAATAAAGTGTTGTATTCAACTACAACTTCTTCTTTATCATACATGATTACTCAATAGAACTTATCCATTCAAGCTTTGACGAACCTCATCTGTCCTCGTCTGTTTCCCTAAGTGACTATCTTCATGTGATTGGAATAGCTTGAGTAACATGTTTCATTTATATTTCAATCATCAAAACTTCATAAATCTAACATATATACTCTTTAACCATTTTACTGTATAACTGTGAACAAATTTAGAACATATTTATCACTATGATGCCATCTTTTTCTCTTCAAATGGAAGTTATATGTTAGTTATAGAAAAAACATTTATTGTAGAAGGAAGGATTAAGAAAGAGAGGTAATAGTTACAAATGAAGGGTATGCTATAATTATACAATTATCGTGTATATTAATAAATTGACTTGCTACATATATAAGTGAGTTTACATAACATATCAAATTCAAACTATAAAATATATGTATGACCATATGATTGTTATGTTGTGGGGGATTTTGCTAATAATGAAGGTAAAATTTTTGCAAGAATAAGCAAAAATAAGAGAAAAGCAGAACTGATCATTGGCTTTTGTGATGACCCTTTCTCCATTTAAAATATTATTCCATCTAGAATTTTATATATTAATATCTTATAATGTAGACTTTTAACATTCTGTAATCAGTTTTCTCATCTAATAATAACTAAGAAATTTTACAATATCAGCCATTTCTATCAACTGTGTTCAAATCAAACAAAAAATTCACAAATCAATAGCACTTCAAAGTAGCAATGTATTCTTTGAATGTTCTTACAAACAACTAAACTTGCACCTTCAACCAGGGGCAGACCCACGTTGAATAGCATGGG
Organism: Capsicum annuum; assembly: GCF_002878395.1. Classification (NCBI taxonomy): domain Eukaryota; kingdom Viridiplantae; phylum Streptophyta; class Magnoliopsida; order Solanales; family Solanaceae; genus Capsicum; species Capsicum annuum. The sequence goes on from NW_025834147.1 coordinate 1,899, forward strand.
TGTTTGAGCACCTACTAACTCTGATGTGGAACATGTATATTTGTGGATATGCTTATAAAAGAATACATGAGCACCCACAGACGTAAATGTCTTGTTTTGCATTAGCTAGAAAGCGAATTTATGAGTACTAAAGCCATTAGGTCTGGATTTCGAATCTTAGTGGCAATAACTGATTTTTTTCCACAGATGACTCTTTTCTTTTTCTCCCTGGCTTCTTCTTTATTTTCGCTTCCTTTTTCGTTTCTTTATAGTGGAAAAACATCAATAAAAAATTTTAACATCCAAAGTTAACAAGTTTTTTTTTCAATCCAATGGTTCATCTTGAGGTAACCTGTAAATATTATTTTCCTTTTGATTAAAATTTAGGATAATGTTCTTTAAAGAGGTGGAACATTTACTGATTCAGTAACCAAAAAAAAGAAACATTTACTCATCTAGTACTACTATGTGGTGGTCTATTAGGAGCTTTTGCTAGATTTTAAGCTTTTAGTTTTCAAAATTGGCATTAAGAAATTGAGAATTTTTATGACTTACATATTTTTCTATTTAAGATTATGTCTTTAATTATTTGAAGTTGTATCATGTCTGATCTAACATTTATAAACAACATAAAAATGATATATATG
>NW_025834148.1:0-1116 GCF_002878395.1 Capsicum annuum
AGAATAAGAGAGCTCACCCCAAGTCAGATGGAGAAAACCGTTCACAGTTTTGCTCCAAGTCAGCTGTTCCAGCTCCTTCCTCTACCAGCGCTCCAGTGCTGAAGTTTAGAGATAGCAATAGAGACAAAGCGCCAGGCTCTAAATCTCAGGGCAGTATTAGCAGTGCCCGAACGAATCCCCTTTGTCAGACTTGTGTTAAGAACCACAAGGGTATTTGCAGAGCCGGTAGTGATATTTGTTTTGGTTGTGGCAAGCCAGGCTACAGGATTAGGGAGTGTCTGCAATCAAGTCTTCAGGGTCAGTAAAATTATTCTACGACTCAGTCCAGTCGCCCGAACCTGCAGGGTGCCATTTCCAGTGCTACCAGTGGGCAACGCCCAAATAGACTCTATGCTCTTTAGTCCCGGCAGGATCAAGAAAATTCTCCTGATGTCATTACTGTTATGTTATAGATTTTCCATGTTCATGTTTATTCTTTGCTAGACCCAGGTGCATCTTTGTCTTTTGTTACTCCATACATAGCAGGCAATTTTGGAATCAGTCCCAAAGTCTTAGCAGAGCCCTTTTCAGTCTCTACCTCAATGGGTAAAACTGTCATAGCCCAGTGGGTATACAGGAACTGCCCGGTTATGATATCTCAGATATCCACTTCAGCAGATTTAGTGGAGTTAGAGATGACTGATTTTGACATCATTCTCGACATAGATTGGCTTCATTCCTGCTATGCCACAGTCGACTGCAGAAACAGGATAGTTTAGTTTCAGTTCCCAAATGAGCCCGTCCTAGGGTAGAAGGTTAGCATTTCAGCGTTCAGGGTCAACTTATTTCCTACCTTCGGGCAAGGAAAATGATTTCTAAGGGGTGTGTGTATCATCTCGTGCATGTTAAAGATTCCATTTCTGAATATCCCAACCTTGAAATAGTCCTTGTTATTAATGAATACTCAGATATCTTTCTTGAAGATCTTCCAGGCATTCCTCCCAAAAGGGAAATAGACTTCGGCATAGACCTTCTGGATACTCAACCTATTTCTATTCCACCATACAGAATGCACCAGCAGAACTCAAGGAACTAAAAGATCAGTTGAAAGATCTCTTAGATAAGGGATTCATCAAA
>NW_025834149.1:0-1505 GCF_002878395.1 Capsicum annuum
CTGAACATGAATTAACTTAAAAACTAACATCTCGAGGTCAGGAAGACCAAAATGAGAATCCTTAGGGGTCTTGAAAATGACTACGTCCGCAACACTTAGTGAAAATTTCAAGCCTTAAGCCCCTTAAGTATGCAACTAGGAGATGAATCGAACTCGGAGGAGTATGGGGTATTAAAGTATAACATGAGACATCAACACGGGGTGATATTGTTGTACAAACATACATAGGCAATTAAGAATATAAATGCATCGTAAAGCATCATCATAAGAGAACAAAATTACAAAATTTGCTCCCATATGCCAATTGGTGTAGAAAAGTAAAGAACTCATCACAACATCCTATATGTCTGGGGAGTCAAGAGGAGAATAAGGCAATATACCAATGTTACAACTAACTTTCATTGTTATTTAACCATCATTCCACAATTATCATCAACCAGTCATTACAATATTACATAATTCCACAATATTAGACAATGTACTCACATTTCACAATATTATCATCATTTAACAATCTTTGCATCAATATACAGTAGTCACGATTTACTAGTTAGCCATCTCTTATTAACTAATCCATTTGATTACTAGTCATCACATAACCTCTAATCATCATTCAACAACTATTTACCACATAGCTACTAATATATTTTCATTAGGAAATCATTTCTCATATAACTTTATCTATGATCTAATCCACATTTACCAACAAATCCTTAATTGCCAACTAGTCATTATTATCCAATTAAACAACATCCACCACTAATCATCAATTGTGACTAATCCCCAATTATCAATTATCGGTAATTATTGGTTATCACTAATCATCAATTACATAACTGAATTTCATATAAGTGAATATAAGTATAAAATTGCCATATATAGGGCTATCCGAACTTGAGCTGGTAGATGTACACATAGGCACATCAATATAAATCATTCTCAGATTTTGCTAGACATGAATGTCATCATAGTGTTCTCCGGCCTTGCCGGGTATCAATATTATCATAGTGTCCTTCGTCTTTGCCGGGAATTGTCATATATCATAATATCCTTTGGCCTTTCACATATAAATATATCATCATAATATTCTCCAACCTTGTCGGGTATCATCATATCATTATAATATCCTCTGGAATTGCGGGGTATCCATACACATAGATAATTATAATCGATAGCATAAGAAATAATACAATGAAATATCATGATTTCAAATATAATTTATGACATAACTTCCCAATAAAATTAATAAGCATGAGTTTTAACATAATTTATAGTACAATTGCTAATATCATCATTAGGAATGTTTTCTATCATGATTTCTAGCATTAGTTTTTTGCATAATCATAAGCATAACCAATATCATGAGCAATGGCTCACTAATAGCATATTCAAGGATTATCATTAGCATAAAAGGTAGTTTATCAATAGCTTGAGAAATAGCTAATCCATGGCATAATCTATAGCTTATTCATAGCATAGTCCATAATATAATTTACGAATTAGAT
>NW_025834150.1:0-1310 GCF_002878395.1 Capsicum annuum
CTACTTGGTCATTTCCAATAGATTACCCATCTGTTTCATCAGATGGGCCGTCTGTTATCAATCTATCTTTAACTTTGTTGTAATAGTAAATAATCTTGTGTTGTTATTTGATTTTCGTCTATGACTTTGCTCTCAACCAAACACTTTCTTTCTTTTAGTTGATTCTTTCCACTCCCGAACGCTAAAAAACCTACACCTCTCAACATCTTGGGAAAAAAATAGTCAAAATCAAAAAAAGAAGAATAAACTCTATCCATCAAATATAGATTTTCTCATTTATTACATACAAATCATTTACAACACTAGGTAGATCCAATAAAATAAATTACATGTGATTAAAAAAAATATAACCTAACTATTATTATTATTATTATTATTATTATTATTATTATTATTATTATTATTATTATCAATCGGAAATTCATTGGGCAGCAGACCACTCAACCTTCGAATCCCACGAAGAACCCTTGCTCTCGTGGCGCCCAACTCTTACTGGATTTTATGAACCAGCCTTTTAAGTTCCTGCACAGTTTCAAGTAGAATCGTCATATACCAAATCGGATCATCCATATCTAGAACATGCATGAACAAATTGTGTAAAATACTAAACCACATAAACTACCAACTGGCAATCTAACCACAAAATGTGAAACTTAAATAAAAAATAGATGCATGTTAATAATTTTCATGTTAGAACAAGAAAATAAAACATACCTCAACAGACGAACAAGAAATTTATTTTTTAAAGAGAAGTGGTTGAAGATGTAATGATGTTTTTATGCAAGAGATAGAGCTGAGGAGACCTATTTATAAAAGATTGAATGAGTGAGTAGTGTAGACTGTTAGGCAAAAAATCATGACCGTTCACCTATTTTTTAATAAATATATCTCTTAATTAAATCATACTTAATGATTTTTTGATTATTTATATTAAAAAAATAGATTTAAATACAAAAAGGGTGACAAGTCATAACTTTTTTACCTTTTTAATATTTTAGCTATTTAAATTAAATAGCTACAAATTTATTTTTGTCACATTTGTTTCATATTATTTATTTATGAATTATTTTTTTAATTAAATGATCGAAAAGTCATGACCTTTAAGTTCTTTCAACAGATGATCTATCTGTTGCAATATATGATCCATCTGTTACAATAGTGTCACGCCCCAAAATCCCATCGGGCCGGACTGGCACCCGAAGCCGAGAAGGCCCGGGAGAACCCGTTCAAATACCTGTACTTTCACTTACATGTCACCAAAAAATTGGACAGCACTTCGTTGCATATAGAAAGGTCTAATTACCTGTATC
>NW_025834151.1:0-5529 GCF_002878395.1 Capsicum annuum
AAAATCTAGAATTATGGAGTAATTCCATCTTCCCCAATTTTTTAGGTTTTAGTTTTAGTGTAGTTCATAGCCTCCATTTTTAGGGGAAGAAAATATTGTTTAAATATTTGGTGAAGAATACATTGGAGACTTTCTAAGAGGAAGATTTGCTCACTTCCATTATTGATATTATGGGAGAACCAAGTTTGAAGTAACATTCACTTAAATCTTCAACAATTTAATTCAATGTAGATTATGGGTTTATTTATTCTTATTTATCTTATGTGTAGCTAAAATCTCATTCTTGGGGTTATGTATAAATAAGGGTCTAAGTGTGTGTGGGTTGTTATGCTTAGCATCCATATGAAAATGCATGCTTATGGGTTTTATCATTGATATGCTATTATGGTTGGGATTTGATGGGTGAAAACTTCAAATACTCACATGGGTTTAATGAGTGAAAGCTCCAAGCTCTATAAAGTCCAAGGCCATCTTTGAAAGAAGGGTTTTGGGTTAACTTTAGGAATCCATATCATCCTCGAAAAAGGGGTGTGGAGACCAAAGCAATGATAGACAATCATGTGTGTAGTTTGATAAATTTTTACTATCTTAGACATAAGGGTGAATTTGAGGTTGGCTACACCATGGGTATCATCCAAGAAATAGGGATCCCTAGATTGAGTTTATGGTTACTAATCGTTGAACACACCTATTAGGTATTCAAAAGAATCAATGGGTGAAAGTTTGGTGTTTTGTTGAAAAACTAGCATCAAAATATATAACCAAACCTACCCATATGTGATTTACTAAATTGATGTTGATTTATCACTTGCACATGTCACTCCCTTAGTAATCATAATCCCAAGATCCGTGTTTAATTGTTAAAATTCTAATTATTCGTCACCCCAAATTTATACTAGAAAAAACAAAAAAGAATCATTAGTGTAGGAACCTATCCCCTATTTTATCTTTTTGTACCATTAGTTTGGATTGAACTTGTATCTATAATTTCAAATTAATTTGATCGCTACTCACATTGTTCCTCGTGGATTCGACCCCATCTCCAAAGTTCGGTAAATAAATTAATGATGACCGCCTTGCACTTAAATTGATGTGTAAGTTGAGCATTATCAATATAAATCTAGATATTGAAGCCTCAATTAAGTGAATGCTATAGACTTCAAACCTAAGGGTACTCAAATTACTATAACGTTACCTGGAATTCTAATGAAAATGACATATATAATTAAATGAGGGAATTGTTTGAATAATTTCCACGCAACCTTTAACAGATGCACGGTAAATGCTATCTTTAGTTTGAATTCAAGAGTTGGAGAGATCTTGGGATTATGTATCCTTAGAGATGAAGCATGTAGGGTAATGTTATTTATTATGAAATATATATTTGTTGATTAATGGATAGGCTAAGTCAAAGATCATTTATATCAATCATTCAATAAAACCCCGATGATTTCATCCATTGGCTCTTTCGAGCACCTAACAAGCATGGAGTTTATATAACTACCCAAAACCTTAACCAAGCATACCTATTTCTCGGATGATTCTCTTAACATGATTTACACTCCTCAAGCACTTATTTATAAGATTACAAAGAGTGGTAAACCATAGGATTAGTTGTTCATCATTGCTTTGTCCCCCGATAACCCTCTTTAGAGGATGTTTTGGGTAACCTAATATTCACCTAAATCCCTCTTTCGAGGATGACAAAGGGTTTCTAGAGCTTGCAGCTTTCACTCATCAAACCCAATTAGAGATTTGGAGTTTTCTCCCATCAAATTCCAACACATAAGCTTAAGCAATGGTGAAATGTATACTCAACAACTAAAATTCATCCAAACACAACAATACCCACACACAATTACACTCTATTTCAACATAACCCCAAGACTAAATTACTTAGCAACTCATAAAGAAAGTAAAGAGAAATATACTATGTGGGTCAACCCAAGAATTCATCCTTCACAAAGAAACTAAGAAATTTAAGCCTCCCAAGTTAATTATACACTTTCCCAATTAGGGTTTCAAGCTTGGAATTCAAACCTATATTATAAGGTAAGCAATACCCAAAGAAGAAAGGGTTTTTGCGTATATATGGTTTGGTATTCGTCCATGACATTTTACAAATCTGCCCTTGGACCTATTCTTGTCGATCCACGATCATGTGTGTTTGTCTGCAACCGCGGTTAGGTTCTGTGACTGTGCTTTGTTGACCACCTTGATTGACTGCGACCGCAGCTTGAGGAATGCAGTCGTGGTAACTGTGGCTGACTGCTTCAAGTTTTTAGCTGCACTCCTTTTTCTTCCATTTGCTCCCTTTTTAGCTCTATTCCACATATACTCACCTTCTCTATTTTATACGTACAAAATATGGCTGTTAGTGCGCTGAAATCCATATAATGCCTCAGTTTCTAATACAAAATATGGTAGTATGCATTTATGATTAATTTGAATGAGTGGTAGGATTAACACTTATGAACACCCCTAACTTAGACCCTTGCTTGTCCTCAAGCAGCACTACCTCCTGCCATGAGACCCTTTCCATGTATGCCCTTTTTTATGTTCCCAATGACCATGATGACACCATCTTGGTTTCTACCACAAAAATCTTTTCATACATGGATAGAAAAGTATTATCAATATCCCTCATCATAAAATAGAGTGAAGAAGGATGTAATGGATCTTGGGGAGCAACTATATGACAATTACTAACACTCTAGATGTGACTCACAATCTGGATACAATCTTTTTATACATCCACTCAGCTCATATCCCAAAATATGAGAAAATCACCTAGCTTAATCAACTCATAGTCCCCTTCACAAGAAAGAAAGATTCACATACCTAGTTACCAATTACGCAATAAGGAAATTTAAGTGCAATCATTCACTCTCTCAAGGAACTCTAAGTGTTACAAGTACCATGCCATAGGCTTGCTCCTATTTTCAATTGGCACTACAATGGCCACACTTGGTTGGAAATAACAAATGGATTTTTGAGCTTGTAATGTAGGTTTATGGGAGGGTAGGATAGCAATTTAGGACAACAAGGCTATACCCTCCTTAAACTTCTACATCATATAATCATAACTTTTTTATTATTGGGCCACTTTGACTTTTGTTGATTTACCTACTTTGTCTCTTTTGCTTTACCCAAAGTCTTTTCACCTATTTTACTCACTTATTATGCTTGCCTCAAGCTTTATGCAACTCAATTTTTTGCAGGGCCATCGTTTCCTTACAAAAATTGCTACTTGCTAGATTTGAAGGTTCTTTATCTTTTTATGACTTCATGGCTCACTACACTTCCTTTCCCTCTCGATCACACCCAAATTAGGATTTTAGCCTTAATTTTCATTCTTAAGTTCAACGAGTATAGGGTTTAAGAGAGAGGAAGAAGAAAGGTCACGACTTATAATGTGGTTTCCAAAGAAAAGTCTAAAATCTCAAAGAGGGTGACTAGGGGTAACTCCTATGTATTGGTGGGTATTTTAGGCTAAAGTAGGCTTCCAAAATCACAAGATGGCGTATTATCATTTTACCCACCAAGAATAATGAAAATTTAGTTTGGAAAGACTGATGGGGCAAGTTCTAGATGGTACAAGTACACATGAGATGTAGACAATCAAGCTCACAAAAACGGCATGCAAATGTTTTCAAGGGGGTTCAGTTTTTATCCTCGCTAGAGACAAGGGTAAAGAGATCCCGTAAGTTTGTCCGCGATCACGGTTACACGACTGCGATTAGGTTCTGTGATTCCACTTTGCTGACCATCTGGACTGACTGTAACTACGATCTTGGTAACTGAGGCTGACTCCTTCAGGTTTCTAGATGCACTCCTTTTTCTTCTATTTTCTCTCTTTTTAGCACCATTCCTCAAATCACTCCCTTGATTGAGGGGTGAGGCAGTCTTTGATAAGTAATCGGATCTAAATTGGCGAATCTCAAGGAGTGAATGTTATAGACTTCAAACCTAGGGGTTCTCAAATTACTAAATGCTAATGAAAATGATATGTATAGTTAAATATGGGAATTATTTGAAAACATTTTATAAAACCTTCAATAAATATGCGGTAAATGCTATCTTTTCTTTGAATTCAAGGGTTGGAGAGATCCTGAGATTATGTATCCTTAGAGTTAAAACATGTGGGGTAATGTTGGTTTATTATGGAATTTAGTTGTTAATTAACGGATTGGATATGTCGAAGATCATTAAGGTCAATCTTTCAATAAGACTCAACGATTTCACCAATTGGATCTTTCGAGCACCTAACAAGTGTGGAGTTTATATAATACACATAACCTCAACCAAGCATCATTATTTCTATGATGATGCTCTTGATATGATTTGCTCTCCCTAATCACTTGTTTCTAAGATTGCAAAGGGTGGTAAACCATAGGCTTAGTTGTTCATAATTTCTTTATCCCCCGATAACTCTTTTTCAAGGATGTTCTGGGTTACCTAATATTCACCTAAATCCATTATTTGAGGATGACAAAGAGTTTATAGAGCTTGGAGCATTCACTTATCAAACCCATTTGGCGATTTAGAGTTTTCACCCATTAAATTCAAACATATAAGCGCAAGCAATGGTGAAATCCATACTCAACAACTAAATTCCATGTAAACACAACAATACCCACACTCAATTACACTTTAGTTCAAAATAACCCAAGAATAAATTACTTAGCTACTCATGAAGAAAGTAAAAAGAAATATACCATGTGGGTAAACCCAAGCATTCATCCTTCACAAAGAAGCTAAGAAATTTGAGCCTCCCAAGTTAATTACACATTTGCCCAATTGTTGTTTCAAGCTTGGAATTCAAAACTATACTTTGAGGTAAGCAATACCTAAAGAAAAAAAGTTTTGCTTGTATATCATTTGGTATTCGTCCATGATATTTTATGAATATACCCTTGGGCCTATTCACGCTGACCCATGATCGCGTGTGTTTTTTGCGACCGCATTTAGGTTTTATGACCGTGCTTTGCTGACCACCTGGACTGAATACGACCACGGCCAAAGGACCGTAGTCGCGGTAATTGAGACTTACTGCTTTAGGTTTCCAACTGCACTCCTTTTGCTTCCATTTACTCCCTTTCTCACTTCATTTCACATATGCTACCCTTATCTACTTTATACTTGCAAAATGCGGGTGTTAGTGCACTTAAATCCATATAATGCCTTAGTTTTTAATACAAAACATGGTAGTATTCATGCATGATTAGTGCGAATTAGTGGTAGGATTGCCCTTCATCAACACCCCAAACTTATACCATTGATTGTCCTCAAGAAACACTACCTCTTTCCATGAGACCCTTTCCATATAAGTCCTTATTTATGTTTCCAATGACAATAAAGGATCCTACTTGGTTGTTACCGTAAAAAGAATTTCACACATAGGTAGAAAAGAATTAGCAATACCCTTCATCATAAAATAGAGTGATGAAGGATGCAATGGATCTTGGGGAGCGACTATGTGAAAATTAATAACACTCTAGAAGTGACTCACAAGCCAGCTACAATTAT
>NW_025834151.1:8529-9465 GCF_002878395.1 Capsicum annuum
AAGAATTAAAGTGTTTACATGTTCTCATATATGTATGTTTTTACTTGAAGATTCCCTATTATGATTTGTATTTAATGAGTTTGATTTAAACATTGATTACAGATTTTCATTTGAGTTTTAAGCATGATATTGTATTACAAGTTATATGAAAGAAAGTATAAGATTCAAGGTTTTAGTTTGAGCACTAAGTTTATAAGAAAAGTTTGAATCTTTTGATTCCAAGATAAGGCTTGAAATCCACAATCGTTTATCATTGTTATGATATAATGCAAAGATTGATCTTTTGATCTCCAGTTAAGCTATGGAATCCATATTTGTACATCTTTATTATGATTTAAAGTAAAGAAAAGCATAACTAGTTTTCATTCTATACACCCTTATGCTATTTTAAGATGGATTTCCTAAAGTATGAGCATATATGAAATATGTGAGTAGTATTTAGCACTGAGTTGGGTATTAGTCTGAGGTCACATATCCCAAAACTATATACCACCATAGGCTTAAGTCCCAATATGGGTTAAGTATAGTGATCAACTCAAGTTAAGGTTTTGTTCTGATGGTAAGGGTAGATCAACTCTCCTTAACGTGGGTAAGACGTTGGACTCTATGACAGCTCACACAATTTATGTCAGTTAGAAGAACTTTTCTAAGAAGAATTAAAAGAAAAGCTTTTTGAAGTAAGTGTTATGGCTTACAAAGTTTATCCTTTTTCTTCATTGCACACAGTTATGATTTTGCAGTCTTTATTTTATTTAAGCTCAAGGTGAGTCATGTACACTTAGCATTCATTATTTGAGAGTCTATGAGAATATTCAGTTATTGCTTTACTTATGCATTCACCTCCACATACTCAACACATTCCAGAAGTACTGATCCATATATATGTCTATATGCTACATTGTCTCATAATGTAGGTACCAATTGAAGAACATAATC
>NW_025834151.1:12465-17799 GCF_002878395.1 Capsicum annuum
TTGGTCAACTTATCATCTTCTTCAGTAGCAACTTCATAAGAGACACTATCAACTTTCTCCTTGGCTAGCTCCTCCTCTTCTTCTACAGCAGCTTCATGATAGATCCCATTAAGATCCTTGGCCTAATCTACCTCCTCAGCCTTGGTCATCTTATCATTTTTATTAGCAACATTCTCATCATAGACCCTATAAACTTTGATTTCCTTGATTAGCTCCTCATCAAGGACATTGTTATTTTAAGGAAATACTTTAGTGGAGATCAGGTGATTTTCCTTTTAAGCCATGAAGTTGGTGCACCAAAGGCTATGACAACATCTCTTTAGGTTCTTTCATCATCCCAATGTGCATTTCTTATAGTTTTTGGACATGATTAGTAAAAGTGTACAGTTTATGAATCAATTACAATTTTTTTAAAAAAGTCAAATTTATTCACCTTTCTCTTCCTCCTTCTTTGTATTCTTATTACTTCTTCTTTTTATCCCATCCGTTACATAATCCATAACAACTGTCAGTTTTTGTACTATACTCGACACATACTTCTCAAGAGAAGTCAAACTCTCATAAATCGTTGTCACACAATCAACCAATTCCACAGAATACCATTCTCCTTCCTCAGCCAATTGATCAAACCTTCTTTGTCCACCACCAAAATCCACATCTTCATCAATAACATCAAGTGACTCAAGGATAGTTACACCACTTAACTCATCCTTTAAGGCATCCACGGAAACATTCTTGACCTCATTCTTATATCGAACTAGAGTTTATATGTAAATTTATTCCATTTCTCATAAAGAAGGGGTAAGGTAGGGTTTCACAATCTATCAAACAAGAAAAATCATTAACTATTACCTACTATATTTTGTTTTAAAAGACAATTAATAAAAATATGACAATTTTACCTTTGAAGATTGCCCCAGATTTCTAAATTGATCCCCTTCAACAAATTGGCTATGTTTATGGTGTTCCATCAAAGAAACCTAGGCATGGTTAAAGGAACCTATATTAATGCACCAATATGTCTTAAAATATTGGGAAATGTTCCATGGATCAAAACATATAATCACAAAAAAATTTAATTAATCAATTATGGTTGTCAAACAAAGTCTACAATAAAATAGACTGGATTGTCGATGATATACTTTGAATGCCCAGTGAAATCCGAATAGAGCATAAGATGTATCATTCTCCTTCTTAGATGTGTATTCTTTAGCTTCTTCATGTATGTCTCTCTTCTTCAAGTAGTCTAATGTCAATGCAAAGGACCCCCTTTCCGATAGGTATTCCTCCAAAAAATCAAAAGAATAGGCCATTTTTATGAAGTTTGGATCAATGTCCTTAGAAATATATCTTGCTAGCAATATCACACAAAGGAAACTAACCAAACAACATTGAAACTTGTCCTTCTATTTCAGCCACATTTCTTTCAAAAAATTTATTGCAGTTTTTGTTGCAGGTAATCCTATTGTAAAATCGCTGCCTATCACAATACACCTTTAACAATTTTGATTAATGATTATATTTTGAACATCTTAATCCAATTATCAAAGAAAACTTGGTCAAGACAAAATAAGGTGGCTTATCATTAATGCAAAACCATATCTCAAGAACTTTGAGTCAGAGTTGACAAGGCGAAGAAGTATGTGATGGACCAATTGTCCATGAAATTTTATATGGTCTTGCATTCCTTCAAGATGAACAAAACAAGATTTTTATAACCTATAAATGATTTTTTGCTTAAGTAAAACTCTCTTAAATTGGTAAAAAAATAGCACCCTAACCTAACAAAAATATTCACATGCAATGATCCAAGTTCATCTATATAGATAGCAAGATCATATTTTTTGGCATTAAGGACCAATAAACACTATTAAACACATAACGGATCATCATCCTCATTTTTATACCCACAATTGTTGGGAATGCTATTTCCTTCTCTGCTACCACTACCACTACCACTATCCCTAGCACCATCTCGACTAGCTACACTACCTCTATCTAAATAAGCCCCATTATCCTCACCACTTGGTTCGTCGACATACATCAATTTCCTTTAATGTTTTTGAATTTTATGAATGCTCAGATGGTGAAGATTTTTATTTTTTGCATCTTATTTTAGTTCAACAACATTATTTTCCTACTAGAAAGGGTAGAAGCTTTCTTTGAACCCTTTCCTAATCCTGGTACTATTCTAACCATTTTTATGATCTGCAACAACTTGAATGCCAATAACATTAACATTAATCAACAACTAGGCCAAGAACAAAAATTAAGAAACTACACAAACATTATAAAAAAAATCCCCATTATCCACATCAGTCGACATTCAAATACTCTATAGAACATAAATTTATCTTTAAAAAACTTTAAATTTATATATTCACTAATCAAAAAAATTCTAAATAAATATCTATACTTCAAAAATAGTAAGCTACCCTTTCTGCTATAACACACTAACAAGAAATTTTAGTGTCACAACACTCATTAATTCAAAAATCTTCAGAATAAACCTAATTACATTGAAAAACTTTTTTTTAAAAAAAAAAGAAATAAAACTACTACAAAATGCAGAAAACACTAATTGAAAGAAAATGAAGACTTACGTGGTAATGACAATTTTGAAGTTGTGACCTTGAGAGAGAAGAAAAATCAATAATTTAAAAGTTTGGAGTTGAACAATAGGGTCAGAGAAAGAGAGAGTGGAGAAAGAGGGAGTTTTTAAAAGAGTAAAGAAGAAGGAATTGGGAATTGTGTAACTATTGAGAAAAAATTAAATTATCATGACCAAATCACTAGGCCTTAAGGGAACCTAGTATAATCCACCTAGATAGGAGAACCCTTTACCACCCTTTAAGGAGATATGCAAAAGTCTTCATTAAATAGAAATAATCAAACTTTATTACAACTGTTTTTATAAATAGGAATGTGGAAAATAAAAACTACCTTAGGATCTAGTCTAAACTGGCAAAGAGCATCTAAGTTAGAAAATAAAAATGGACCCAACTTCTACTAAGAGTGAGTTAAGTAGAAGATATTGGAGGATCACTATCCGTATCAATCATGAAATCAACACTAATTCTTGCAAAAGACTATTTAACAAAAAGGGTATAGTAAGAGTATTATCAGTCAAAACAACACATATTGGTAATTATCATCGGCTGATCAGGATTAGATCACATAAACATAATATAAAAATCACAAAAAGAGAACCTGACAACGTACATAATAATTCAATTCGCAACAATATCCTCCACTTATGCTATCTTTATCTCTTATTTTAACTAAGAGCCTTTCCATTTTTTTGCCAGTTGATCATTCATCAACTTGTAAAAAATACTACTATGAACATACATTATGATAAAAACCTTAAGTTTATAGCATTTATACTTTCCAAGTAACTCTACAACTTCAGTCAAGTATGGGTCAAGAGACAATAAGTCAAGTCAACCCATGATGAAGTCAACAACCCTGACTCTAACAATATCCAAGTCAACTAATTATGGCTGTAACAAGAAGAATCCTAAAATATGTTACAAGTAATCGATCGATACAAGAATTCAATATACACCACGTAAAATCACAACTCGATTCACTTAAGAAACCTATAAAAATAACCAAAGTATAACTTGGTCTACTCATGGAACCTATATACACAATAATAATAGCAATAATCATATGCCAGATCTACTCAAGGAAATGTCTCACTAATACATACCTTGTACATACATCTAATGGGTCTTATGGTTGCCCACTAGTCATGACTTGCAGGGAACGAGCTCTTACCCATGTATTATATCTTGTGTTACTAGAGACATCCAATCAATCATGTGAAAAAGTACAAATACAAATATATCCAATAATAATAACCAATATCACAACAATCATAACCATAATGAGAATTAGCAACCATACTTGTACAATCAACAAGCCATTAATATAGCCTCATTATATGTGATTAACACTAAGAATGTACTTTAACAATTATATTCCTTATGTATTCTTAGAAAAAACAGAAAACCACCCAAATACTTAGTCAACTAGAGCTAATCAATTCATGTACACGACAATCATAATTTTAACACACCAAAACCCAAGTAGGTATTAATCGATAGTTTCTTCAATTATAGCATGTTTAAAGACCAATCTCAGGCTTATTCAAGCAAGCATTATCAAGGTATATTTATTAACTCAGTTATTCATTTTAGGAATGCACATTCAACCAAAAACAGTCAAAACTCTAATTCCAAAGTCATAAATTCATTTACTTATCCAATTCTCATTTAATAATAGCAATACTAGGATTTCTACTATTTCTAGAAATCCATATATTCTTGTCATTACTAGATTCGGTACCTACTCCTATAGCCAACCATTTCACTCTATTTAACTTACAATCTAGTTTTAGTCATACACCTTTATACCTCTTACTTCCTAATAATAATGTCTAAGCAACACCTTCTTTTAGATAATGATACGATTTTTGTCAAAATACAATAACCAACTAAGGTTAGGGTCAAATCCCAAAGGAACACGTGGTTTGCAGTTATCAAAAGTTATAGTCTACAAGCAATACTGGAAAGTAATTGGGGTGGGTTATAGTAATCTCGAGAAAGTTACAATATTAGCTCTAGTTACAATCAGTTATGGGTGAACACTAGAATTTTGTTTCCCCTTGTATCTCAACTTCATAGGTTTATGTGCGTTATTGAACCAACTCAATACCTTGCATGTAGAACTGATAAGTTATGTACCTTCTATAGTCTTTTGGATGAGTAGGATGATTTCACCCTTTACTTATTGAGTCATAGAGTGTAGCATTACTAACCCTTACCCTGGTCCCAGTTAACTATCACCTTTTGAGTCTTACGTTATTAGATGAAGGCTAATAGTCAGTCACATATACCATTGAGCTACAAAGGATTGGCTATTAAATCCCCAATTACTATCGTCTTTTGGTTTTCCTAGTTACTACCCTTTTGTTAGAGAAATTAGAATATCTAGGCAGGATATTAATATTTCAACCACTAAGATAATTATTATAATGAAGATAAAGCAATGCATGCCATGGGTAATAGTTTTCCATCAATCATACTTCCCCTACTTCGTCAATATTCCAGGGTTTCCATAACCCTAGCTATAGGTTTTAGACACTCATGATTGTGAAGAAATCAAGAACATTCATATTGGAAAGAAAAGATAAAATCATAAAGATAAGATAAAAGAAAATCCACAATCATAAACTGAATAATATATCAAAGTCAATATAGAGAAATCCCAAGATTAAAGAAGTTCTTAAAATCAAAATATGTTTCTAAGTATTAAAAGTATCAAAAT
>NW_025834152.1:0-1588 GCF_002878395.1 Capsicum annuum
ACTCTCTAAGGAATCTACTACAACAGAATCACCAATATGTTTTTTAAGCAGGGAGACATGAAAAACAGGATGAACAGCTGACAACTCTTTGGAAAACTCAACGTCATAGGCTACTATCCCAACATGGCTCAAAAATCTACATGGGCCAACATAACGGGGACTAAGATTTCCCTTTTTACCAAACCTCTTCACCCCTTTCATGGGTGAAATCTTCAAGTACACTAAATCACCCACTTCAAACTCAAGATCTCTTCTCCTCACATCGGCATATACCTTTTGATGACTCTGAGCTGTCTCTGACCTCTCTCTAATCAACTTAACTTTCTCCATAGCTTCAAATCCAGCATTAGTCCCAATAACGGCAGTTTCACCCACTTCAAACCAACCTATGCGTGATCTACATCTCCTACCATACATGGCCTCAAATAGTGCTATCCCGATGCTAGAATGGTAACTATTGTTATAGGAGAGCTCTATCAATGAAAAATGCTCATCCCAACTACCTTTGAAATCAAGAGTACATGCCCTCAACATATTTTCTAGGGTCTGAATGGTCCTCTTTGCCTGACCATCTGTCTGCGGATTAAAAGCAAAACTCAAAAGAACTTGGGTACCAAGACCCTACTGAAACACCCTTTAAAATTGATAATTAAATTGAGTACCCCTATCTGAAATGATAGTTAAGGGAACTCTGTGCATCCTGAGTAACTCCCAGATATACAATCTAGCATAATCCTCCATTGTATAAGATGTATACACGGGAAAGAAGTACGTGGACTTAGTAAGCCTATCCATAACAACCCAAATCGAATCATGATAACGACACGAAAGAGGCAACCCGGTCACGAAGTCCATATTCACCACCTCCTACTTCCAAGTGGGTAACCAAACTCTTGCGTCACACCGCCAGGTCTTTGGTGCTCTACCTTAACCTATTGGCACATTGCACACTTTTCTACCAACTCGGCTATATCTTTTTTCATACCATTCTTCCAATAGATTTCCCGCAAGTCGCGCTATATCTTGGCAGTGCTTGGATGAATTGAATATCGTATGCTATGCGTTTCATCCATAATCCTCTAGCTCAGATCATCAACACACAGAACACATAATCTACCTTGAACTCTCAACACGCCATCTCCCTCTTGGGAGAAAACCTCTACCTTTTTGTCCTGAACTGACTCCTTCAGTCTAGACAAACGAGGATTCTTATCTTGCTTCTCCTTCACTTCTGAAACTAAAGAGGATTCGGAACTAATCTGAACCAAAGTACTTCCTTCAGCTGAACAAAGCAACCTAACATCCAATCTAGCCAAAGAATGCACATCACAAGTTAACTCTTTCTTACCTTCCTCTACAAAAGCAATACTACCCATAGAAAATTTGCTAAGGGCATCCGCCACTACATTGGACTTGCCCAGGTGATACAACACACTCATATCATAGTCTTTCAAAAACTCAAACCATCTTATCTGCCTAAGATTTAACTCCCTCTGAGTAAACACATACTGCAAGCTCTTATGATCAGTAAACACATCAACATTAACACCATAAAGATAGTGTCTCTAGATTTTCAAAGCAAAGACAA
>NW_025834153.1:0-2046 GCF_002878395.1 Capsicum annuum
TTAAGGAGAAATCGTGTAACAACTAAAAACACTCTAAAATTGACTCATTTTTCTAATTTTACCATATTATATTCCATTTGTCTTAATTTTTGGAAGATGACAAAATCACCCACCTTAACTTGTTCACATGCCTTCTCTCAAGAAAGAAAAAAATTTTCATTGAACGAGTTATCAATCAATCACATAGAATTTGCGTGCAAACACTCCCTCTCTCAAGAAAGTCTCAATATTAACAAGTAGCATACCATAGGCTGGCCCCTATTTTAAATTGCCACTACAATGACCACACTTTGTTGGGAATCACAAAGGACTTTATGAATTTGCAATATAGCTTTTGGTTAGGGTAGGATATAAACTTAGAACAAAAAGGCTAGACCCTCCTTGAAATTCTTCATCACTCTTTTCACATTTTACTATTTGGCCACTTCTTTTCCTTTACTATTGAGCCTACTTTGCCTTTTTCTTAGTTTTTCCCACTTTCCTCTTATTTCTTCTTTTTTTGGATAAATCATGCCTTTATTTCCTTTATGGGATATTTTATTTCTTTAAATCAAAATGCTTTATTTTCTTAAGCTTATAGGCATCTTCTTATGAATTTGTGGCACAACTATATCTCTTTCAAATTCCATTGCCCTGAACTGAGTCTTTTAGCCTCAACTTGTATTCTTAAGTTCAATGAGGGTAGGGTATAAAAGAGGACAAATGAAAGGGTCACAACTTGTAATGTGTTTGCCAAATAAAAGTCTAAAGGCTCAAAGAGTGTGACTAGGGGTAACTCCTATGTATTGTTAGTCTTTTTAGGCTAAAGTTGGCTTCCAATTTCACAAATGGCCTATGATCATTTACCAACCAAGCACAATTAAAATTTAGCTTTAAAAGACTAATAGGGGAAGTTCTAGATGGTACAAGTATACATGAGATAAAGACAAATAAGCTCACACACATGGCATGCGGATTTTGTTAAAGGGGTTAAATTGTTCCTCCCACTCTAGACAAAGATGGAGTATTCACTATTCTTTCGAAGTCAATTGTCAGAGTCATAGAAAGAGGAAAGTTTTGTTACAAGGTTTCTCACGTCCATGCCCTAAAATATTGCAAAAATATTTTGAACAGAGGGGGTTGTTTGTTTCGAATCCGCACCACGCATAATTTTCTAATCATGGCAACAACCCATGTTATTGTCTCACATTGTGGTTCTAATATGGGTGGACCACTCACATGGCTACTCAGACTTCTCCAATCGGTATAAATGCAATTCCAATCCATCAATCCCACAGGTACTTCGACTTTTCTTGAATTTATGACCTTTATTCTACGGGTATCAGAATTTCCCTACATCCATGGCTAAAACCCAACCATGATGCTTTCTCCTTAAAAATGTCGTCACTCAATCTATCATAGGGAAGAGCTCGTTGATTAAAACTAAACTAAAGTAACAAACTAAGAATAAAGTAACTGATCCATGAAAATATGGAAATCATCGGAGTTCTCAAATATTACAACTTAAATAAAACTAAGAATCATCCAAAAGAGTAGAAAAGTATGCAGACCCAAATCAAATGAATAAAGAGACACTCCAATTAAAAAGGTAGCAGTGTCCCCACTGCATAAATAATCAAGGGTAAAAGAGATAATTATACTCTCTAAAACTGTATCAAGGGCTATTATCACTCTCTACTTTTATATCATCATCATTCTCCTCATGTTCGGACCATTTCTTCATGCAAAAACATGAACGAGAGTGTGAGAAAAATAAGGAGAGGGGGAATTTAGTGATTTAAATGGCTGAACTAACCACGATCGTAGTCAAGTAACTATGATCGCGGACATATGGATGACCGCAACCGTTCCTAGGGTACGCGATCAAGCTAACAAAGAACATATCTGCTCCCCTGTTTCCCCTGTTTAGCTCTTTTCTCAATTACATGGTTTTCACCACTGTTCAGTTATCAATGAAAATTTTTACACACTTCCCCCTTTTCAAACTTGTCTAATGCACTCCTTAGTGTTACAAATACAAGATCTAATCATATGCAAAAACTAACA
>NW_025834154.1:0-15329 GCF_002878395.1 Capsicum annuum
AAACCCTTGCTTTGTTTGCTCATTAACTCTGGAGAGGATTTAAGAGTGTTTAAGAATATAATAGTAAGGCAAATAACCTCCTAATAGGAATATAAATTGTTTGTCTTTATTAGGATGAGTGGGTAAATGTCCAAATTGCCCTCACTTAAACTGCATTTAATTTTCCTTATAGGGTACGACTGATACATTCGAATCTTACTCATCCAGTATGAGTATTACCTACATCTCATGTCCTAGCTTTCCCCCTTGGACCAAACATTATCCAAGGTACGACACACCCAAATGCATATCGTATTCAAGTATATGACAAGTATCCATAAACCATACCCTTGGATGAATAGAATCCAGGAGGTTTGAACACTATCTATTATACACGTCCTGGGCATGAATCATACCTTAGATTAAGGATCATGGTGAGCCACTCATACTCAGATCCAACCTAAGAAACTAAGTACAAAGTTAAGTAAAGTAACGAAATAAATCATATCCACTGATATGACACGTTCCACCCAAGTTGTACCCATTCACAAAACTATATCCACCCAACCAACCAATATTGTAAGTATACTACTGGACCATACCACTGGTACCCAAGTGTACGACTTATTATGTAAGTCGTATCATGTCCAAAAACATAAAATCAAGTAAATTTTCTAAGGTTTAGAAATCGGGGTCTTTCATTCTTCCCCTTTAGGATCATTGTCCCTGAATGACGGACAAGGTAGGGTAAACACAAACACAATTCATTTGCATTATCAAATATATTTCCAATTTTTAACAATGTTTGAAAACAAAGATGCAATGATATTAATCTTTCCTTTAACAACAGAAAATAAAAATGTGTGGAAGAACACATATCTTTCATACAAATCCCAGGAGTAGAAAACAAATGCGGATACTTGGACTTTATGTCCTCCTACATTTCCTATGTAGCTTCTTCCACCTTATGGTTCTTCCATAGAACCTTAACCAAAGCCACATCCTTGATTCGCAACCAATGAATATGTATATCCATGATCTCAATGGGGACTTTTTTATAAGATAGAGAGTCCAAGATACCCAACCCGTCCAAAGAAACAATCTAAGAAGGATCACTCATGCACTTCCATAACATGGAAACATAAAATACTAGATGAACAAATATCAAACTAGAAGGCCATTCCAATTCATGATCCACCTTTTCAACCCTTTGTAGAACCACATAAGGACTAATAAATCGAGGACTAAACCTCCCCTTCTTACCAAACTGCATTAATCCCCTTATTTGAGATACCTTTTAGAACATCCTTTCCCCAATCTCAAACTTAATATCTCTATGCCATAAACCTATATAGGACTTTTGGAAACTGTGAACAACCTTAAGGCTATCCCGAATCATCTTCACCTTTTCCATAGCTTGATAAACCATGTCCAGACCAAACATATCTGCTTCACCAAGCTCAAACCAACCAATAGGGGATCTACACCTCTTATCACATAGTGCCTCAAAAGTGGCCATACAAAAACTAGAATGATAGCTATTGTTGTTAGCAAACTCTACCAAAGGTAGAAGCTCATCCCAACTACCACCATTGTCAATCATGAATGACCGAAGAATATCCTCCAACATCTGAATTCTTCTCTCTGAATGCTCATCTGACTTTGGATGAAAAGAAGTACTTAGAATAACCTTAGTAACTAACCATTTTTCGAAAGACCGCTAGAAATGAGATGAAAATCGTATACCATGGTTAGAGAGAATCGAAACAGGTACCCCGTGTAGCTTTACAATCTTCTGAAGATACGACTTTGCATAATAATCTACCAAAAAGTTAGTTCTCACCAATAAGAAGTGAGAAGACTTTGTCATCCTATAAATGATGACCAAAATTGACTCACCCAAACCCACTCAAACTGATTTTGAGACCGAGGAAGACCAGTGATGAAATCCATATTGATTAACTTTCATTTCCATTCGGGTAAATCCATTTCTTGATACAACCCACCAGGCCTCATCTTCTTAACTTTAAAACACCATGCCCTTGGCTACAAAATCGGCCACATACATTTTCATACCATTCCACCAATACATCTCCTTCAGATCATGATACATCTTCATCGAGGAATATTCTTTGCCATAATCCATCAAGATCAGGAACACACAACGTTCCTTAGTACCGCAACGTACCATCTCCACTGATCTCAAAGACCATTACCTTTTGTTTGCCAACATTGCTCTTGATTTTCATCAAAATAGAATCTAACACTTATTTTTCCTTACTATTTTCACTAAGAGACGATCGAACCACTTTCTGTACCATCATATCACAATTCTTGATGACCAAGAATATACTCTAAGATTAGCCAAAAACCAAATACCTTTCACCTATTCCCACTTTCCATTTTCCACATAAGATAGACTCCCCATGGAAAAACTAGATAGAGCATCTGCAACCACATTAGCTTTGCCTGGGTGATAGTGAAGACTCATATCATTGTTCTTGAGAAGCTCCAACAATCTCCTCGTCTTGAGATTTATCTTTTTCTAAGTGAGCACATACTGTAGACTCTTATGATAGAAAAGATGTCCACATGCACCTCATATGAATAATGCCACAAAATTTTCAAAGCAAAGACCTACCAATAGCTCTAAATCATGGGTTGGATAATTCCTATCATACATCTTCAACTACCTAGAAACATAGATAATAACCTTCCTATATTATATCAAGACCTAACTAAGCCCCATCTTAGATGCATCAAAATAAACCACAAACCCCTCACTATCCTTAGGCAATATCAAAACTAGAACCAAAGTTATGTTATCCTTAAGCTTCTCAAATCACCCCTCAGAAGTATCCAGCTGAGAAAACATGACCTTCTTTTGAGTTAATTTGGTCAAAGGAGCAGTTATCATAAAAAAGATTTCCACATAATGCTGATAATACCCAGTCAAACATAAGAATCTCATAATAATGATTGGAGTCGTGGGTCTAACACACCTTTTAACCACTACCACCTTTTAAAGGTTCATTATTATCCCTTCTCCAAAAATAGTATAACCAAGAAAAGTCACAACATTCAACTAAAACTCATATTTAGAGAGCTTGGCATAAAACTGTTATTCCTTCAAGCTCTGTAATACCATACAGAGATGATTAGAATGATCCACCTCACTCTTGAAATATGCAAGAATATCAATAAAGGCAATGACAAAAGAGATGTAAGAACTACCTGAAAAACCCTATTCATCCAGTGCATAATGTCGTCGAGGCATTAGTCAAACAAAATGACATCACTAAGAATTCAAAGTTCCCATACCAAGTATGAAAAGCCTTCTTAGGGATATCATCCATCCTAATCTTTAGTTGATGATACCTAAACCGAAGATCTATCTAAGAGAAGAACTTAGCACTTAGCAACTGATTAAACAAGTCATTTATCGTAGGCAAAGGAAACTTATTCTTCACCATTACCTTATTTAACTTTTGATAGTAAATGAACATCTGAAGGGGACCATCCTTCTTGCATATGAACAACATTGGTGCACCCCACGAGGATACTGTAGGATGAATAGAACCCTTATCAAGAAGGTTCTTAACTTGCTCTTTGAGTTCCCTCAACTCCGCCAGAGCTTTCTATAAGGAGAAATAGATATTAGACGACTGTATGGAACCAAATCAGTACTAAACTTTATTTCTCTATCCGGAGAAACACCAAGAAGATTAACTACAAAGACCTTAGGAAATTTATTTACCTCCAGAACTGAATGTAGAGAAGGACCTCCCGAGTTATTATCTTTAACCCAGACCAAGTGATAAAGACACACATTGGAGATTTATCTCTAAGATAAAAGATAAGTAACAAACCTCCCCTTAAGATCTAGGGAACCACCTTCCTACACTATAACCGGTTCACCAAGGAACCTAAAGATAACCTTATTGTTCCAACAATCCAAGGATGCGTAATAAGAGTTTAACCAATCCATCTATAAAATAACATCAAACTCTACCATATCTAGTTCAAATATATCCGCCGAAGTCCTCCTACCATTCACAGATAGCATATACCCCAAATAAAACCTTTAAATAGAACCTGGGTCATCTAGTAGGGTAGAAAGAGAAAAAGGATCCAAGACAATTGTATGAACAAAACCAATACATATAGCCATAAATAGGGTCACATAAGAAAGAGTGGACCTCGAATCAAAAAGACAATACACATCACGAGAAAAGAGTTGCAATATACCTATAATGATATTAGGTGATGCCTCAGATTCCTGTCGATATATAAGAAAATACAGCCTATTCCAGCCTATGCCGGTACTAGAAGTAGCAGCAGACGCTGAAGCTGCACCACTTGGTACAGAAGTAGAAAACAAAGCAATTGGAGATTTGACAACTCCTAAAGCACCCTTTTCTACCGGACAATTTCTGAGCATATGGCCTAGCTAGTTATATTTAAAAAGTTGTCCCTACATTTGTCATAATAGCCCCAATGATAACGACTAAAAAACTAGCAAGGAGGTCATAAAGAAGCCAACTGACCACTAATCGCCTTGGATTAGGCACCATGTGCTCAGAAATTATCACTAACTTGGGGAAGGAGCACTATCAGTATAGAAGGAACCAAAACTTCCCCTCACTCCTTCTTTGGCCACTTTTTCTATCCCAACCGTCTTGCTGCTAAGCACCTCCTTACTTAAAGAAACTACTCCTCTTACCCACTCTTTCACTAAATTCCACCTATTTTCTCTTTTCTTCCTCCACCTGTTGTATGTGGACAACTGACCTCAAAATATCCATATCCTTATTCAACAAAGTAGTTTTGCTTTGAAGGATCAAATCCCGAGATAGCCCAGAAGTGAACTTTCTCATTCTTTCCCTATTGTCAGCAAACAAATTAGGAGACTACCTTGACAGCTTACAAAACTTTAAGCCATATTCCTATAGAGATATTTTATCTTGCTTGAGATTCATTAACTCCTCTATCTTTGCTTTCTTCAGCTCTTGAGATAAAAAATGATCTATAAAAGTATTACAAAAATTATCCCATAAGGACAACACCTCCATATCACATCAATCCTCATCCCACTCCTCGTACCATTAGTACACAATATCTTTGAGCTGATAAGCTGCAAAGTTTACTCGTTCCACCTTAGTAGCCTGCATCACCTTAAATATTTTCTCTATTTAATCCAAGAAAGAATGAGGATCCTCCTCCACCACACAATAGTAAGAGTAGAAGGATTCACCTTCATAAACTGGCCAACCTTTGTGTCCTCAGAAAAATACCCACCAGACGTATCTCGCTCAGCCTGAGCAGCAACTAACTGAGTAATAACATGAATAGGTTGGTAAAATTCTATATTAATCACCTCACCCTAAGAAGGACTAATAGCAACTAGGGGAACACCGGAACAATCAGGGATAAGACTTTGAGAACAAGTGTGAACTCCAAGTGTAGGATGTTCCCCATCAACATGATCCCCAGATGGGATAGAAGAATTTTCTTGTGTTACAGATCATCGAGGCATTATCTAAACAGTGAATAACCAAGGATTAGAGAAGATTCTTTGACTTAGACTCCAAGCTTGAAAATAGAATGCCAAGAAAGCAAAACATTATTAATGTTCTATAGCCTCTCTCTAATGGGTGTGGGTCGCTACACTGCCCTATAAAAGACTCTACTAGAAATAACTTTGTGGTCTCCCGATGGACCATGAACCTAAAGATCTGATGCCAACTTGACACAACCCAATTTGGAGCCTTGTCTTAATGGGCATCCCATGTTCGATCGAGACCGAAGACCACCCTTGTTACCCTACCAAACCTACAGCTGCCTACCCTGAGTTGAATGAATTTTGACTATATAACAAGATAGCATAGCGTTTCACATATAGAGTCTAGGATAGGATCACAACCCTAACCGACCCAACCGAGTCCAACCATTCCATACCAACCGTCCAACCATACCAATCCAAACAAACACCATAAATTTGACCATACACAAATAAGTTCCATTAATAATTATATGTAATTCAAAAATTAAAGAGGAGGGAACAACCAATAATCCCATCAACTGATGTCAGCCCTAATACTAATAAAAATACTAAGGCTAACACCGATACAAATTTTGCCTATACCAACCCATAGTAGTTCCACAAAAGTCTCAAACCAAAAGAATACAAAAATCCTATTAGGATATGCCACCAACCATAGCCAAAACCAATATGCATAAATAAACCAAAGTATGATGTAACATCAATGAAATGGAACCTTCCAATAAGGTAGAACCTCACTATTTCAATCCAAAACGTACCCACAAATGTCCTAATGCTAAGTAGGAGGAGTAGAAAAGTCGATTCCTAAAACGCGTGGGGATGCAGCTACCCAAACATGGGTTAGGGGGTAAACTCTTACTTGAACTCAGGATATGGATAAAATAATACCATTTAAAAAAATAAAGTAAAATCATCCATATTCATATAACCCAATACATATATATTACTATGCCGAGAAAGAAAAATGGGTTTAGCATGTATTTAAAACCTTTAAACTGGGAATGTGAAACTTAACTGTACTAAAATCACCCATGAGATATATGTGTCCAGTGTAACCCCTTGAATGGTCCCCGATGTATGTAGCCTCACGGACCGAAGATACCATAACAGTTGGGGATTCTTATGTACCCCTCACTCTCCATCATACATATGTATAGTGTACTTAGAATATTCTTGTGTACCTCATGAATATCATATAAGATCACCATGAACTACCTCACAAGTTTACAAACATGAGTTTTTGGTGTTCTTTTATTGGACTCCCACATTCACGGTTTGCTTTTACACCCCGTCATTATTTCCCAATTAAAACCATTTTAAATCAAACCTTTATTCCATTATTATCAACCAAGGCTATTAGTAGTGGTATCGTCATACCGCCTATAACTTGCAAGTATTGTCCTTGGCCAAACCTTTTTGTAGTCAAGGGATTTCCATGTACCCATAGACCATCTTATCCAATTAACTTGGGGGATTCCCATGTACCCCACAAATATTTATTACCATATTAACTTAGGGTATTCCATTGTACCTCCCAAGCATGTTTATTTAGCAAAATCATTCAAAACCTATTTAAAGTATTTAGGGTTCCATTACAAAGTTTAAACCATGCATCAGTTCCATTGAAATCAAATGGCATATTGAAATCATTATCATAGGAATTTTATCAAACATATTAGGAGAATAGTATTTCCAAAAACATAGCCAATTACCAAACAACCATTCCATGCAACCAATTATCTAAAACCACCATTAATCCATATAAAAGCATAATTAAAACATTGGAAAACTATAAACAGGTATTTATAATCAAAACCTCCAAATCATATTTGAAAACACAAAACCATGAAAACATTGCATAAAACCATGCCTTTAGTTGGAACTCATAATGAGGGAAGAGAAAATGGGTAAACCAAGAAGATGATGGAGAGAAAACACCAAGACAAGACCCAATTTACTCCTTAAGATGAAACCCTAACTTTCTTTGCCCAAGAACTCTAGAGATGATTTAAGAGTGTTTTCTAAGTTTTTAAGAATAGAAAAGTAGGGAAAATAACCTCCAAATAGGAATATAATTCATGGGGCCTTATTAGGATAAGTGGGGAAATATCCAAATTTTCCTCACTTAAACTGTATTTAATTTTCATCACATGGTATGACTGACCTATACGAGTTATACCTACCCAATATGAGTGGCACCCACCTCTCGTACCCTATTCTTTCCACCTTGGACCTAACACTGTCTAAGGTACGACACACCTTAACCTAAGTTATATTCATGTGTACGACTAGTGCCCATAATTCGTACCCTTGGCAGAATAGAATTTGGGAGGTTTGAACACTATCCACTGTACGAGTCTTGGGTATGACTTGTACCCTAGATTACAAAACATGGTGATCCACTCTTAGTTGGATCCAACCTAAGTCACTAAGTTCAAGGTTAAGTGAAGAACCTAAACAACCCATATCTAGTGATATAAATTATACTACCCAAGTCATAGCCATTCCAGTAACTAAATCCACCTTACAAACCAACACTGGTCAGCATATGACTGGACAAAAACACTTGTACCCAAGTGTACAACTCATTCCCTTAGTCATATCATGCCCAAAAACTAGAAATCAAGGAAATTTTGTAAGTTCCAAAAACTGTGATGTTTCAATGAGTAAGGTAAATTTAGCCCACTTAGATATCGAAGAAAGCCTAGTGAAATCCTATAAGTTAATATTTCCCCTTTTCAAAATCTTCCACATGATGCGACACTATAAAAATGATAATAAAATAATCAATATGTGAAAAATGGTACCCATATTGAATTTTTATTCTTAGAGTCAAAAGTTCAGCAAAAGTTTTCATGTAGGTCCTGCTTGAAGAATTGCACTTTTCAAATCATCAATACAACCCTCTATAATCAAGAACAATTACCCTCAAGAATGGATAAATTCAAAACTAAAATGATGCCTCAATCTACTCTACTAGAATCTAGGGATTTTGGAAATAAATAGAGAAATTGACCATGAAATTAATGGAAACTTACAAAGATTTTGATGAATAAATGAGAAATTTGAGATCAAAAATGTCCCAAATTAACCTAATAATGTTTCTCTAATTGTCCATACCCTCTACGCTCTAAGCTCTTAAACTTGTGGAAAAAAAGTGAGAAAATCAAGTAAGTAGGGTATTTAACTCCGCCTAGGTGTCTCTTAAGCAGATAGTGGAACACTTGAGTGATCATCGCTAAATCGACCAAGTACCACTTAAGCGCTACCCACAGACCTGAACCTTCTTCATAAGATGGCTAACATCAAAAGTGTCCTTCACTTAAGAAAATTGATCTCTGCTTTAGTGTCCCTCAACTAACAAGCCTGGTTGCTTAGTGTGCTCTGTTAAAGCGACCCAAGTTCCACTTTAGTAGATGCACTAGTTGAGTTGTGTGTTAGCTGGGGACTTTGAAAATTTCATGTCTCCACCGACCCCCACAGATTCATCCTGAATCTAATGAATGCAAATAAACTATGCTTCCCTATCTAATTTAACAATCCAGGTGCAATGGAATAATTAAAATTTTGATCCAAAGTCATTTTGACAAAAAGTAGGCCTACTCCCAAGGGATATTTTTAACAATTTTTGGCCAATAGCCAAAAATGTGTTTGGAAACCTTGGGACCTAAACTAAAATTCCCCTAGACCAAAATCAATGTTTCAGAGCTTATGGAACTATAAAAATAGGAATACGAGGTCATTTAGATTATGTTTTTGCCTGATAGCATATTCTTACCAGTCAAGATTTCCAAATATAAATTACTTCTCAAGTTATAGGAGAGCTCTAAATAATGAAAAAGTCATGGACATTAAGAAAATGATTTAGAGGGTTATTAAAATATTAAATACTAAAAGAGCATTCATCCACAAAAATAAAGGGTTATGGTGTACCAAAAAGCTCAAACAGGTGAGGATGCTGAGCCCACATCTCTCTTTGGGTTACCTAAGTAGCCTCTTCTACTGGGTGGTGTCTCTGATGAATCTTAACTACTTGAATTTTTCTTGAGAGTAACTACCTAATATCTTTAGCCAATATGAACACCAGCTCCTACATGACGGTTAATATCTCATCCAACTAAATTGATTCCTACTGAATCATATAACAATAATAATGTACCACCGCAAATAGAAATATAGAAAACTAAATGAATAGTATCAAAATCTGATGGTTAAGGCTAACTCATAAGCCACTTCTCTAGTTGTGTATAAGATTATAACTGATCCATTATATTTGGGGAAGATCTTGACTTTATTCCTGAACCTCATCACTAACTTTATATTTGATACTAAGAGGAATACCAGATCTGCAACTCTAAATCATAAGGCTTGAAGTCTATGACGTCTATGATTGCATAAGACATCGGCCTACAGTAGGATACCCTTAGCCTATACTGAATCACCCTGAATATATCCGATAACTTTTGAAAAAAGGCGGTACAATGAGGTCTAATTTCATAGGTCCCAAAAAAACAAATCAAAGATCAATATCATCTACAATATAATGCCTAAAATAATGCCTATATTCATGACCGAAAGTTACCCCCTAGTCGCGACAATGATTCTTACGATCATAAGTGACCATAAGCTAACCCATGAGCTAGTACCTGCTGTGAGCACTAACTATTATAATAACAAAGCCCAAGTGTAAAAAATAACTGACAAGCCATAAGGTCTGAATACTAAAAATACAACTAAATTCACAAGTGCAAAACATATATCTAACTAGCTGTCTGAACGTCTAAAGGCCTCTAGCTGACTAAAGATTTGATGGGACAAGCCCCCAACTTACTCTGACTGGATGAAAATGCTGAACTACTAAAATAAATGAAATAATAAACCATGTCCCCAATAAATAAGGACTCACCACTACTATGGCTGAGTAGTATGGAAATATCTAAATACGATTAGGAAAGTGAGTGTCCAAAACTACGATATTAAAAATCATAGTGCAAAGAAGAGGGTATGATCTGTACTTTGAATTTACTAGTATAGAAATAAGGTTAGGCTGAAATAGATGGGTTAACTGTGCATGAATTATTGACTGACTGAATAGCATGTTATAACTAAACATGAATATAGAAAGTTGAAATATGTGAGAATGCAAGACACATATAATTATTATGAAATAATCTATAAACTGAAATATTGAAATTTTATAACTAAATATCCTGTAATTTGTATGCTTTGGTCAAATAAACATGAAATCAATTTTGTACTAAGTACTATACTGAGACTGTGGGAGTTATCATCTAACTGATAAGCCCCAATTTGACTTAATTAGGGTCCAACCTTTAAACCCAGTTGGAAGGGTGTCAGTATTGTGCCACGGGTACTAATACTGGATATGTGGTTCAACTAAAATAGTGTCCTGAAGGATTGGAGTGTCGGTCCTAAATTGGTGGGTGACTGCTAAGAGAATGTGATTCCTAAACTAGCGAGTGACATCTTATAATCCTACACTGGCTTTGTAGTTTCTGAACGTAGGGACTGCTACTAAGGACATTGTCCTAATTGACTGGTGAGCCCCTATCCGCAGGTTTGCTTTGTGCTAAATTCTACTCCCAATAGAATTGACACTTATTACTGGACTAAGCTAAGCTAACTGATCATTAATAACTAGCTGAATAACAACTCATAGTTTATCTGAAGTCATTCTGAATGTACAAAAATTATATAAACAACTAGGTATTAGGTGTTGATAACCACTAGCATTGAATAGAGATAGCAATAAGGACATATAAAAGCTTTGAAAACCATAATATGGAATCATTATTCAAAACCCATCACTTTGGCATTTAATCAAACACATGCAAATCAAGAATTTAACGTGGAGATTCTCTTAAACATGAGGAGATAACATGAGTACATGACAAATATCATAAATTGAGGATTATTTTAACTCGTATGATCGTGATATGGGAACTACAACATTTAAAACATACTACAATCCATTCCACTTGAAAATATTTATAATCTTATCTTGAAGCTGAAATAATAAAAGATTCTTACTGATAGTCCAACATAATCAAGTAAAAACTCATAATTTTAAATTAAAAAGGGGTTCTTCGACTCCATGCATAAAAAGGGACCATGGATGAATATCACACATACCTTAACCCTTAATATTTGAAGAAAAACACTATTCTTGATTTTTTTTGAAGGTTCCTAGATTTGGGATCTTGAATTCTCTGTTTCCTTTGAGAGAAAGTAATGGAACAGATCATCTTAGGGGATGAGTAGGGTTTTTTTAGAGGATAATTAAAGAAGAGGGGCAAGTAACGCCCTAAGTGGTGATATAAGTTGTGTTTTGACGACTTGGATTAAGGGAAAAAAACACAATTACCCCTAAGGAAATTAAATTTATAATTGGAGTGCATTTTATATCTTCAATGTGATGCGGTGCACGTGCCATCGCTATAAGCACCACGATGTGGAACTATCATGATGAGCTATTGGAATCGTGATCCAAACATGACCCAATCCTCATTTGAAAAATGAAAAACTTATCCCAAACATACTTCTTACACCCTTGAACATGAATTAACTCAAAAACCAACATCTAGCGTTCCGGAAGAGCTATTTAAAAATTCTTGAAGTTAAGAGGCCTTAAAAATGACTAAGTCCCAACCACAGTGAAATTTTTAGAATTTAACCCTCTTATGCATAAAACTAGAAGCCGAAAAATGCGAAGAATATTATCGGGTATTACAATATATCGCCCTTGGGAATATTTGTCCTTGAATGAGACTAATCAAGCTGATTGTTCTGAACTAAGGCAATTAAGATCACATACTGAGCATGCATAACTAGAAATATGATTACATGACTAAATTTGAAACATGATTCATGAACTGAACTAATTTCGTTAATTTATGCAATGACATATTAATGATTATATATATATTGAACTGAGATAGAAAAGAGATAATCTAAGGAAAGTTGTCGCCTTAAGCATAGTCTGAGTTTGAGGAGAAAAGATGAGGGTACTTGGTACGCATATATGCCTCTTTTTCCTAAGTGGCTCCCTAAACTAACTAATTCCGTCAAAGAACTTTGACCAAGGGTACTTTTTTGTTCCTTAGTCTACGAATCTGACAATCAAGGATCTCACTGGGAGTTCTTCATAAGAAAGACTGTCCGGAACATCTGTTCTTTCTAAAGAAACTACAACAGCTACGTCACCAATACACTTCTTTAATAAGGAAATATGAAACATCGAATGCACTGATGCCAAATCTGTAGGCAACTCTAGCTCATAGCTACCTTTCCAAAATGACTCTAAATTCTATAAGGGCCAACATTTCAGGTACTGAGCTTTCACTTCTTGCAAAATCTCCTCACTCCCTTCATGGGAAATATTTTCAAATATGCTAATTCGCTAACAACAAACTCACGGTCTCTTCTACTCATATGTACATTGGATTTCTCATGGATTTGGGTTGTCTTAAGCCGCTCCCTAATTAACTAAACTTTTTCCGTTGCATCAAATACCAAATCTAGTCCTATAAAAGTAAACTCACCTACCTCAAACCAACCAATAGGAGATCGATATCTCCTACTATGGAGAGCCACAAATAGCCATCTAAATACTAGAGTGATAATATTATAGGAAAACTCGATTAAAGGTAAGTGATAATCCCAACTCCCTTTAAGGTCAATACCATATTCTATCAATATGTCCTCTAGGGTCCGAATGGTCCTCTCTACCTAACCATCCATCTGGGGATGGAAAGCTATACTAAGATAAACTTGGGAACCAATATCCTTCTGAAATGCCATCCAAAAGTGAGAGGTAAACTGAGTACCTCTATCTGAAATAATAGAAAATGGGGCTCCATAAAACCTAAACATCTCAATTATATAGATCTTGGCATAATTCTAAGCTTAATGTAAAGTATGAACGGGCAATAAATGGGGTTATTTTTTATTCTATCTATAATAACTGATATGCCCAAATTACAACTCTCTTACCAGAGTGTAAGCGGTCGTTATCAAATATATAATACACCTAGGTTGGAGTCAAATCCCACATGAAATATGGTGCTAATTAAGTTGTATGCAGAATAATCAATAATCCCTGACTTTTAAGCATCAAGTAGTTTTAATAACTTTTCCCTCATAATTTCCTTCCAAGTCCTTAGACTAACTCTAAATGACAAATTAGGCTTGGACATAGTTTTTAGGCGCCATATTTTGTCCATATTGCTACTCTCTCTTGTGTCATATGACATCCGTATTTTGTAGTCCTAATATGTCTCCATCTACCTGATTAATACCTAAAATTGTGCTGATCACATTGGTTAGCTCAATTACATAGAAGTAGAATAGAAACATAAGAAACTAGGCACTTTGTTCTCCAAACATAGCTAAAATATGGGTAATTTATGGTGCTTAGGCGTATAAATACACCCAAGATCACTGCCAAACACTTAAAGCTTTTTTCGTGCGTGAACAACTTATCGATTTATGCATACTACACAAGTTTTAACACCCACCAAGGAAAAACAAGATCCTCAAATAGGTTCACACAACAATTATGAACAACAAGTAGATTTATGGATCATTACTCGAGACAACCTACCCTCAAGAATAGACTCATTAAGTTGGAAAATTTATGCATACCGTTTACACAATGAAATCATATAAATTACCCAACCTTCATCAGCCATGTGCCCTGGCAACAAGAAAGTTACCCATAATCACTCACAACCATGCAATTTCTAATAAAATAGGTACAAGAATCATGTTGCGCTAACTCTCACAAAGAATTCTCAAATTACAAATGATAACCATATGTTTGCCCTTAGTGTAATGCTCCACTAATATTAGAATGCTAAGATTAGGATAAAATAGGTCTTTTACGGGTTGTAATGCAGGCTAAAGGATGGGTATGAACTATTTTGGCAAGAAATAGTGACTATCTTCCCTAAGCGCTTTAATACACTACATTACATTATGCTAATAAGAACAATTTCTAACAACCAATTTATACCACTTACATCTATCCATATCTTTTGTTTTCACCCCATCCCATTAAAATCAATTAATAACACTATGGTGTGAGTATGAAACCCTTTTAATTTTTTTTGCAGCCATTTCACGTTATGCACCCCTATGATAGCAACCCTTAACTTAAGCGATTTTCCTTAGTTGAGGTGCACAATGTACAACAAGGACCAGGGCCAAAAGATGTTCATTGTAACAAGTCTGGATAAAATTTGAAACTTTTTCAACAATTTTCGCTACTCCCAACCACATTAATTGCTCATTCCAATAACTAGACTTTGGGGCATCTATTTCACCTTTTTCCTCTTATTGTCAAACTCCTAACTCAAACTCATTTTACATTAAAGTGCTTAGGAGCTTTCGCATCAAATTATGGTCTATTAAAGAATAGGTTAAGCTATCTATCTTGCTAACAAAAGAACACGCTAAAGGCTCAATGGGGTTAGCTAAGATAATGTGTAAAGGTAGGTCAAAAGAAGACATAAAAATGGCTATCAAAGAAATGCCTAAATCATCTCCAAAATACACAATCTTTATTTTGTTTTTCACACACACCAAGCAAGTTCTAGCATCAGTTGCAATAAGGAATATACAACAGTCTTACACACTCATGGCACCTGGTAAACTCAATTAGAAGCATTATAGATTCTCGACCCAATAATTAAATAAATTCAAATAAAACCAAAAATAATA
Organism: Capsicum annuum; assembly: GCF_002878395.1. Taxonomy (NCBI): domain Eukaryota; kingdom Viridiplantae; phylum Streptophyta; class Magnoliopsida; order Solanales; family Solanaceae; genus Capsicum; species Capsicum annuum. The sequence continues at coordinate 15,284 of NW_025834154.1, forward strand.
ACAAGAGTCACAACTAGAGCCTAGGTGTTTCAAATGTAATGATCCA
>NW_025834155.1:0-3483 GCF_002878395.1 Capsicum annuum
GTTATGCATGTGAGGTAGGCTGAATGCATGGGGTTCATATGCATGAACAATATTGGCAAACTAATCAATATGAACGTGAGAATACATGCATCCATACATAGTAACTATATTTGAAATCGTGATAACATGAGTACTGAATCTGAAAACTGATAACATGACATATTGATGACTGATATAAATGATAACATGAGTAACTGTATCTGACAGTCCTAAATCTGGTGGAACTATCTGAGTTTTATTCTGTATCTGAGTTGACTGTATCTGATAGTTGTGAATTCTGAAGAACTATCTGAGTTTTTTTATTGATACTGATACTGAGACTGTGGGAGGTATTCATCTAACTGACATGCCCCAAATGATACATTATAGCTGAATTGGGGTCCAATCTATGCCCTGATTGGAAGGGTGTCAATACCGCACCACTGGTAAGGACAACATGTGAGTGGCCTAAATAATAGGTAACTATAATAAGAACAGTGGGAACCCTCACTTAGTAGGTTAAGCCACCTCATCTACCCTTATATAGCAGTCTATGATGTCTCAACCTATGCTGGCTACATAGTTCTGGAATGCAAGGATTACTTCTAAGAATCACACCCTCATATAACTGGTGAGTTCCCATCCTTGGGTTTGCTCGGTGCTAATTTCTACTCCCGTCTGAATAGATACTGAACATAATTTACTAAACTGAACATGGACTGAGTTACTGACTTCTATTGACAGACGGAATACTACTGACACCTGACAACTGACTGAGTTCATGAGATCATAAAGATTTCCTGAGTCATAAGACTGTCTGAAGTGTAAGGATCATGGCTTGACTGAAAGTATCGTGACAACATGACATGACTTTAAGCACACTGCTAATGTTTTGGGTACAAGTACCCCCAGGACTCGATGGAAGGAAACTGACCAAGCATAACTTATTTGAACATATAACCAACATCATAATCCATAGTACATTTATAGAAGCATTCCATCAAAACATATGATAGGCATAACTTGTACATACATGGGGATTTCATGATATCATATTAGTTGGGCATTGTTCCTTCATCTAGGTATTTAATCAAACACATGGTAGGCATAGCACATGTAGACAACATTATACAACAATTAATCATCATGATTCATCTCTAATTTCATCATCCTAGGGTTTATTCATAGGTTCACATGAATATACATCTATACAAATCAATTCCACATAAAATTGATCACCCAACATGGATTTGAATTCAATTGATCATTCTCAACATACACAAAACAAACCCAACATAAAATTTCATAAAGAAATCCATAAACTTAAAATTAGAAAAAAGATTCTTGATCTTCATGGATGAAAGGAGTCCATGAATGAACACTATGCATACCTTGATTTGTGATTTCGTGAAATTAACGAAGGAAATTTTGGATTCTGAATCTTCTATGAAAAGCCCTAGGTTGTTCTTGAGAAGATTTTTAGAAAAGAGAGTGTATTTTGGGTGAAAAGTGGTTGAATCACGTGTTATAGGGATTTAATAGGGGTGGGAAGTTGACCCTTTTAACCCTGGACATGTCATTTATTTTCAGTAAAATTTTCCCAAACTGAACCCCTAGCGCGACGCGGCCCTATCGTGCCATGTCACTGGAATTTGACAATTGGGAAACTGAGGGATAGCACGATGCGGATCCATCACATTGCCCCTTCTTTTGTGACCTAGAACTTTAGCATGAAACGGAGGAAATCGCGCTAAGACACTAGAAAAGGACAATTCTGAATCTGGGCCCTGGCGCGACGCGCCATAATCACGGGCCCTTACTGGTATTTTTCAAATGCCATTTCCCCTTGTGGCGCGGCGCGCCACTGACTAATATGGCACTATTTTATGATAGGAACTTAAAATAGTTGTAACTTCTGACTAGGTTATCGTTTTTGGGCAAATCTTATATCGATGATAAACTTATTGAATTTCCCACATGACAAAAGGTGAAAATCTTGAAAATTCTTCATGGAATAACCATCATTCAATTTAAAAGTTAATACTAGAAATTCTTGAGATGAAATTATCTAGAAAAAGTAAGGGGTATTACAAAATTGCTGGTAACTACGAGCCACCATAGGTTAAGCTTTCTCCCAATATGGATAAAGTTCAGTAATCACATAAGTTAAGGTTTTATTTTGATGGCAAGGATAGGATAACTCTCCCTAACATTGGTGAGACATCAGACTCCATGGTATCTCACATGATTTATGCCGGTTAGAAAAATCTCCCATAATAAAGGATAAGAGTAAATACCTTAGAAACGAAGTGTTATGGCTCACTAAGTTTATTCACTTGCTTCATTACTCACATTTTATGATCTTACAATATTTCATTTTATTCAAGCTCAAGGTGAGTCATTTATGCTTAGCCTGCATCATTTGAAAGTTAACTTACATATTCAGTCATTTTTTTACTTATGCATTCACCCAGACAGACTTAGTATATTCCAGAGGTACTGACCCACATATATGTCTATGTGATACATTGTCTTATAATGTAGGTCCTGGTGCTTGTTTCTAGCTACATGATTGACTACGGGCATCATTCCCTATATCCCGACCTTTGGTGAGTCCTCATAGTCTAAGGACCCAGCTTATTAGACTTCTATTTAGTGATGTAAGTATTTTAGCTATTTGATTTCTATTTATGTTCAGGTCAGCTGGGGTCTGTCCCAGTGGCTCTCTAGTCAGTAGTCGATGCTTGTCAGACTGTGTATGTTTTAAGATCAAAGAGTTTATTTAAGATGTCCAAGTTAAAGAATTTTATTAAATTATGAAATCATTTACCTTCAGTTTCTATATATGTTAGATCACTTCTTACGTGAGTTTTAAGATAAATAAGTATCAGGGGTTAGCTTAGGGCTATTCGTAGTCTTGAGCATCGTGTAACATCCAGGGGTACTTCAAGAGTGTTACAAACTTGGTATCAGAGCCTAAGGTTTTAAAGATTCCTAGGGAGTCTGAGAAGCCACGTTACGTAGAGTCTTGATCATGAATGTGAAAGGTGCCACATTTATGATCAAGAGGCTATGGAGAGAGTTAGGAATCATCTTTCCTTTCATGATCTATTGTGCTTACAATTGTCTCTATCTGCCTTAACTTGTGCTTTTGCAGGACAGAATATACCTCCCTACTAAGCCAAAGCATGTATAAATGGTGATCAACTACCCCCGCATGCAGAACCTTTGAATGAGAATGTATCCAATGTTGAATTTTGGGCTGCCTTCCAAGCGTTGGACTAAGATGTGAATGCCAATGTTCAGGGAAACCAACAGGCAATAGTCCCACTTTAGCAAAATGGTAATTTTGCTGTAGCCAAAATTCGGGACCTTATGAGGATTAATCCACCTGAGTTCTATGGGTCAAAGAAGGATGAACCTAAGGAAGGAATCTATGATAGTGAAGGAGTACTGCCTTAAGTTCAGTCAGTTATCCAAGTATGCTCATAAGTTTTTATCTAA
>NW_025834156.1:0-2485 GCF_002878395.1 Capsicum annuum
TTACCTAGGAGAAAAATGCCACAGAGTTTCCTCTCCTTAATTTCATCGCAGAGATGGTTGTAGAAGAGGGTAATGAAATGTTGGAGACTATACCAGATGATGCTAAAATTTAAAAAGTTATTTTCAGCCTTAATGCTGACAGTGCAGGGATGTATTATCAGGAAGTTTCAATCATCCTTGTTGGGATAAGTTGGAAATGATATTGTTAAAATGGTGGTGAGCTTCTTTGAAGGTAATAAATACCCTTCCAGAATCAGTCACACATACTAACTTGGTTCTCATTCCCAAAAAGGAAAGCACTCTCCTTTTCGAATCTGAGACCCATTAGTTTTCGTAATTTTGTGGCTAAGATTCTTTCCAGCATTCTTCACTATAGGTTAGAAGACATTCTTCTAGATATCTCCTAATCAATCAGGCTTTGTCAAGGGGAGAGGTATGGTAGAAAATGTGTTTCTGGCACGGGAATAAATTTCTGATATAGGGAAAAAGGAAAAGTCTCTAATGTTGTGTTGAAATTGAACATGGTTAAGGCATATGATATAGTTTCGTGGTATTTTTCGATAAAAAATTCTCAAAAGAATGGGTTTCTCCGATAAGGTGGTTGATACAATCTAGAGACTTATTAATGAGTGCTGATTTTGTCACTCATTCGCACTCAGTTTTAGTGCACATTACCTTGTCACAAATGAGTAGATGAGACATAATTATGATTTAATGTACTAATATCCTGTAAAACTCCGTAAAATCCTAAGCTTAACTCAGTCCTTTAAAGCTTGTTAAAGGGTCCCAGACTTAGAAAATTTTAGCCAAGTATTTAGACTGAGTGTTATTTTAGCCTTTGTAAGTTGGGGACTCTATTTCTTGACCCTCATGACTTTAAAGTAATGATTTTTAGGTTGAATAATGATCAGGAATGTCAGTGGGTGTTTCCGGACAAGTTTCAAAATTTTTAGACTTCGTTTGAACCACGTTTAGAAGTCCAAACAAGTGGATCGATGCGATCTAGATGCGCCGCATTGCCTATCGTGTCGATGAATATTTTCCTCTGTCTCCTAGTGCAAATTCTAGTGACTCGACATGATACGTTGGCCATCACTCATTCTTCACAAATTGCTCTCAAGAACAAACCCTAGAAGATTTAAATTCAAACTCAAGACTCAAGAACTCCCTAGCAATCTTTCAGAATTCAAGCATTTAAGTATGTCAAATGTTCATCCAAGGGTCCCTTCCGCCCTTGGAGTCCAAAAAACTATTTTTAAAACTTCAAGTGTATTGATTCCATGAATTTCATGTTGGGTTTGATTATATTCATGATTATAATGATTAATTGGATTTCTAATCCTTATTTGTTACAAGATTCATATGGAGTTATTTGATATATGTATAGAATCAAGTGAAATCATGTTAAAACCTTGAAATTATAAATATGGATTTGAATTATGATGCCTATATATTATTTAGTGTCATGTGCATGGATTATATTCTCCAAGTGTTTGATGAATTGCTCATGTGAACTAGAAAGAGGGAAAAAATAATGTCATGCTAGCTTATGTGCAAGTTATATCTTGCAAGTGATTGATAAAATGTCTCCATGAATGAGTTATGATCAAGTGCACATGGTTATGCTTTTCAAGTTTATGCTATGATTTATGTTCATGCTATCGAGTCCTGGGGGTATTTAATACCCCAAAACTTAGTTGTTTACCTAGAGCTATAGTAGTTATAGAATAGTTTCAGTAGTACTCAGTAATCAGTATTCAGCCTTTAGTTTAGAACTCAGTAGTATTTAGTTCAGAATCCAGTAGTAGTCAATCCAGAAATCAGTAAACTCAGCCTGTTCACAGAATTTAGTCAGTAATCAGTTCAGTACTCAGTGAACTCAATCTAGTTCAGTTAGACAGCAGGATCAGTAACAGTTCAGTCAGGCCTAGAACAGTTTAGAAATCAATTTAGTGTCTTTCAGTTAGGAGTAGGATTCAGCACCAAGCGAACCTAGGGATGGGGCCATTAATGCCAACATAGGGTTTGACCCTTAGTAGCAATTCTTGCGTTATAGAACTACGTAGCCAGCGTAGGTTGAGATATCTTCCTGCCAAATTAGGGTTGATATATCTCATACGAGTTTTCCTGCCAATGAGGGTTGACGAAAGAACTTTCTGTCAGAGAAGGTAAACTCACAACTTGTCTTTATTTGTGGTGAGGTACTGACACCCTTCCAACTATGGTTATATGTTGAACCCCAATCAATTCAGAAAGGGGTATGTTAGTTAGATGATTACCTCCCACAGTCTCAATTTCAGATTCAGTCTCAGCATAGAACTCAGTTCAGTTCTACAGATTCAGGACTGTTAGATACAGTTACTCAGTTCACTATGGAACTCAACACTATTTCACAAAATCAAAACTGTCAGATATAGTCACTCAGTTATCAATAGTATAGTATTAGTAAACTCAGATTATTAGTTAATAATATTCAGAACTCAGT